>NC_045439.1:4859794-4864414 GCF_002776525.5 Piliocolobus tephrosceles | reverse complement strand
ACACACACACACATACACACACACACACAAAACAGGGTCTGTCGTCTCTGTTTCGAAGGCTCCGAATCCCTGGCTGTCCTCAGCCCAGCTGCAGCAGGGACCAGCTTCCTTAGCTGAACGATGATCCCCCTCAAGGCGTCAGAGACAGGAGCTAGTTCTGAAGAGTCCGGGACAGGTGTAGTGAAGATGCCTGTCCAGTGAAATCCTCCCCTTTAATGAGGCTGCCTACCCCAGGGGCCGAGGAACTGAAACGGAGCAAGAAGGGGCCCCAGGCAATTCACCACCAGCAGGGGCTCAGAGTCGTTGAGCCCCGCGTAAAAAATTGAGCTGGGCGCAATCTAAGGTGTAATTGTACCATTTGGCCACCAGACGGCGCTCAATCATCATCTTTGCTTTTAGTGTCTCAAATTACGCAGCAGAAAACTTCCTGCCCATTCAGCACATGCAAGCCACTGTTGCGTGTTTCTTGCGTCAGCTCAATTCTCACAACCAACCATGAAGTATTTGTTGTTGCCCTTACACAGCCGAGAATCTGAGGTTCAGAGTATTTGAGTAACTTGCCTGAGGTCACACAGCAGTAACTCTTAGAGGCAGGACCAAGCCCAGGTCTTGTCTCCAGAGGCTGCACTGTGCACCCCCATACTGCTTCCTGTTGGACGTGTATGATACTGCATGCATTTAAGTTCATGTTCTAGCAAAATACCTCCCTGTATAAGGTGCCAAACTTTCATTTGAAATGTTAGGGGTCACACAGTACAGCAGAGAGGAAAGTCCTCTGTTTTGTCCCAGAAGTTTGGGTCTGACCCTGTAGCAGGGTGTACTTGTGCCAGCTCACAAGCAGACCATTACAGTGCGGGGTGCGTAGTAGGACCCTCTGGGCTCCCTCGTCCCCACCAGTGCTCACATGCTCCTGGTCGCCAAGGACAGCCATCCTGGACCTCCCCAAGCCACCACGCAGGCCATCTGGGAAGGGAATGTGCCCAGGCGCTCTGCCTCTGAGCTGTTGGAATTGCATGCCCCAGGGTGGGCTCGGAGAGCAGGAAACACACAGGTATTGTCCAGGTGACTGAGGGGGTCCTGGGCCCGATATGGGGGCTGCTGTGGGGTTAGCAGCTGAGAAAGGGCCTCACGGCTCCAGCCAAGGAGTCTTCCCTATTCACCCAAACCTGGAAGCTTCATGTGGTTCTGGAGACCCAGCTCTGAGAAGACCCCAGCTCCAGAGGGTGGAGGCCACATGTGCATCCTCCGGCTTTGCAAAGTCCTGCCACATAGCAGTGGGCTCCGTAAATACTCAGAGGTAAAGAGAAGGTGAGAAAGAGAAAGGGAAGGATGACGGAGGGAGGCTCAGACAGAGGGTGGAAGGGGCAAAGACCAGCAGAGTCCATCTGGGCCCCACGAGCGGATCCAGGGAGCTGGCATGAGGCGCGGCTTGTGGAGGAGGGTGAGTCTGGACCGCAGTGGGCCACCTGTTTAGGCTTTGTCCCGGGAGTCTGGGTCTGACCCTGTAGCCGCATGCGCTTGTGCCAGCTCACAAGCAGACTGTTACGTTTTCAGGAATTCTGCAGATCGCTGTTAAGCACAGCCATTATTACAGATTACAGGATATTCAGAAACAGGTAATACATACCCAGAACTTTCTAACATTTTACTATACTTTATTGTTTTCTCTGCCGTTGAGGTTATTTCTGGGTGGTGCGTCTGTGTAGTAGAGCCTGTGTGACGATGTGCTACTGATCTCTTCCCCACGGCACAGTCGGTGACTTCAGATTGGTAGTTTGAAATTGGCCATGACAGGCAGATTTACACCACGGAAACTGGCAAACACTGCCAATCAGGGCTTTTTATCATGAAACATTTACACATAAGTGCACTACTGCCCATAAGGGGCAGCATGGTCGGACTGCACTTTTAAAGGGTCTTGAGGGCAGGGGAACCAAGAGGCGTTCAAGTAAAGGAGTGAAGAATCAGAGCACCATGCAGTTTAGTGACTTGGACCAGGACACGTTTGAAAGCCCAAGTACCTTAGAGGAGCCACTGGCTGACATCCAGACGGCAGAAAGCAAGCCACCCCGAATCAGGCCCTCTCCTTCAGTGCCACGGAGCACGGTCTAGAGGGCTGGTTCAACTTTGAAACACACGGGAAAATAACCCCCACCAGGACACAATCCTGCCACCCTAAATCCCAGCCTGCCCCAGGGTATCTGTCTGCTGCTTCTGCCACCCTGCAACTGCACAAATGTTTGGGGAGGAGTCCTCTCTGCCAGCGCCTCCTTTCACCGCCCAGATGCAGCAGGGCAGGCCCGGGCAGCTCTGTTGGCCACCAGCCCCACGCTACCTCCGTTGCCTTCATTCTCAGATGAGGAGGATGCAGGGAAACAGGGCAGGGGCGGGGGATGGGGGAGGGACAGAAGGCGAGGACTGAAGTTTTGGGGCATTTTCGACATCATCAGCCACATTGAGCAGACAGCCGGAGGTGGGTGGGAGAGGTATTTGGGCATTGCTGGCACGCAGGTAGGATCTCCAGGGGGCCAGTGTAGGTAAAGAGAAGAACTGAGGTCAGAGAGGAGCTGAGAACATGTGGTGGGGGCATCGGTGGAGGCAAAGGGCCCCCCAAAACAGCTCGCTCCCTGACTGGAGATGCTGTGCCAACAGAAGGAGGAGGACTCCATTGGAAGGGCCAAGCTAGTGCCACCTGGCAGTGCCCTGCACTTAGGTTCCAAACGCTTGGTGTCTCGGGTTCTCAGGCCCCATAGGCCACAGTCCTCGAAGATAAAGGGTATGGAGGTTAAAAAAAAAAAAAAAAAAAAAGTCTGTCACCAAACGGTCTACTGACCAACACAGCTCACAGCTGAGTTCTGCCTTTATCGGAATGAGGTCTCCCTGACTCCATAACCTCACATCGGCCCCAACTGGTCAACAACAGCTACCACGACCATTCCAGAACCTTTGCTAGACCAGCTGAGGCTGCAGGAGAGAGGTCCGGGCTTCAGCGAGAAGGAAATGAAGGATACATCAGCCCCAGATATATCCTAGCCCCTACCTATAGCCCAGAAGAGCGCATGGGACCTGTCCCTCTTCCTGTGGGTCAGTGCAGGGATCCAGGAAGCCAGAAGTGGGGAGGCGGGGGCTTTTATGCGGTGACCCTGCCCACCGACCACCCCTGCTGGCCACGCCCACTGCTCAACACAGACCAACCAGGGACTCAGCTTCCACCAATCCCATCAGCATCTGTTCCCCCATGGGAGGTGTTTGGAGAGGGAGTAGAGATGACCTGGGGTCCAGAAGACTCCTCTCCAGCAAACATCTCGGGGGAACCCAAACACCAAGAGGCAGGAGCAGAGCTGCTCTGCCCAAAGGAAGAGCCTCAAGCCCCCTTAGTCTTCACCTCACTAGGAGCGGGGGCCCACCCACTCCTTCAAACCACACTGTGAGGCCAGAATCACTACGCCTCTTGCACAGAAGAAGAGACTGAGGTTCAGAGAGGCCCACTATACACCCAATGGCACATAGCTGTTGGGTAGCAGCCTCACTGGGCTTGTCCCCCTCCAGTGACTGCCTGGTTACAGACACCAGGCATGAGGCCAGGACGGGCACCCTATGGATCAGCACCATCTGCCTCTCAATGGCTCACCCAAAAAAATGCCAGTAACTCAAAGGAAGGGGTGCTGTGGTCTGAATGGTTCCCCCAACATTTATGTGTTGAAATCCTTACTTCCAGGCGATAGTATTAAGAGGAAATTGGTACCAAGATGGGGGGTGTTACTGTAACAAATACTTAAAAATGTGGAAGCAGCTTTGGAACTGTAAGAGTTTGGGGTACCTGCCAGGAAACCCCTATACTGCTATGAATGAACCATTAAGGGCGGTTCTGGGGAGGGCTCAGAAAGACAAGAGGCTTGGAGCCCTGCAGACCGCATCCCCTGGGGCTGCCTGTCCACCCCCCTGACTCAGGCACCGGGCCATCCAGTGCTGGGGATGAGGAAACAGCCGGGCCCCTGCCTGCCTGTGGAGGGCTCATCTCATCATCTGCTCTCACCCATGACGAAGTGCAAAGAGCTCTATGTCTGAATGTCCCAGAGGACAGCCCCGCCACTCCACTGAGAATCTCACCCCTCCCAGGCGTCACCTCCCTTCCCGGCTTCATGTAGCACCAGGACACAGAAAAAAGCATTCCTCCTTTACCCCGTTGCCTCCACCCTCCACTACAACATAAACACCAGGCAGGCTCTTTCCAGCACTGTGTTCCCTGAACCCCTTGCCACTGACCGACACTCATTCCCCAAAGGGAGGGAGGCAGGCAGAGAGGCGGCATGAGGACCCCCCCTGCACAGAGCCTGCTGCCCCAGCTGCAGGGCCAGAGAAGGGAGGCAGCCTGTGTGGGGAGGGGTGGCGGCCAAAGGAGTGCCACAGGGGAGCAGCAGCTGGGGCTGGGCCCAGACACTCAGCAGAGGTTGACTGGAAGCTTCCACTGTGGCTAAGGGACAGCCACTCCTGCCTTGTCCCCTCACAGGCCAAGTCCCCAGGGGAAACACAGAGGACAGAACTCAGCACTTCCTAATTGCAATCTCACCCCACTCACTGAGATCTCACCCTTCCCACTGTCATCTCACCCCACCCACT
>NC_045439.1:4854193-4859784 GCF_002776525.5 Piliocolobus tephrosceles | reverse complement strand
ATCTCACCCCACCCACTGTCATCTCACCCCACCCACTCAGATCTCACTCCACCCACTGAGATCTCACCCCTCCCATTGTCATCTCATCCCGCCCACTGTCATCTCACCCCACCCACCAAGATCTCACCCCACTCACCGAGATCTCACCCCACCCACTGAGATCTCTCCTCACCCCCTGAGATCTCTCCCCACCCACCAAGATCTCACCCTACCCACTGAGATCTCACCCCACCCACTGTCATCTCACCCCACCTACTGTCATGTCACCCCACCCACCGTCATCTCACCCCACCCACCGAGATCTCACCCCACCCACCGTCATCTCACCCCACCCACTGTCATCTTACCCCACCCACTGTCATCTCAACCCACCCACTGAGATTTCTCCCCACCCACTGAGATCTCTCCCCACCCACGGAGATCTCTCCCCACCCACCGTGATCTCACCCCACCCACCGAGATCTCACCCCACCCATTGTCATCTCACCCCACCCACCGAGATCTCTCCCCACCCACCGTCATCTCACCCCACCCACTGAGATCTCTCCCCACCCACTGAGATCTCTCCCCACCCACTGAGATCTCACCCCACCCACTGGGATCTCTCCCCACTCAACTATAATCTTGCAGCACCACTTTTCTTTCTAATGTCTTGACAAGTATATGAGAAGATGCTGGATATTCTTGGTCCATTGCTGTGGCTATAAAGGCTGGTTCTAGTGTCTCACTGGCTGTCTTCTGCTCATGCATGATTTTAGCAGTTCCCTTCTTATCCCGGGCCGTACTAGACCTACTGTCTTCCCTGGCTTGCACTATGCTATGGTTTAAATATTTGTCTCCGTCCTCATGTTGAAATTTAATCCCTAATGTGGCAGTATTGAGAGGTGGGGCTTTTAGAGGTGATTATGTCATATGTCCCCTTCCCTCATGAGTAGATTACTCCTTTCAGGCATAATGGGCTACTGGATGTTCTTGGGAGTAGGACTTGTGGCTCTATAACAAGAAGAGAGAACTGAGCTCACACACTCAGTTCCTCATCTTGTGATGCCATGGGCTGCCTTGGGACTTTGCAGAAAGTCCCTGCCAGCATGAGGGCCCTCACCAGATGCAGCCTCTCAACCTTGGACTTCCCAGCCTTCAGGACTGTAAGAAATAAGTCTTGTTTCTTTACTTACCCAGTTTCAGGTATTCTGTTATAAGCCACAGTAAATGGACTAAGACAGGCTGTGGTAACAAACTACCATTAAGTGGGTGACTTAAATAACAGATTTATTTCTTAGAGTTCTAGGGACTGGGGAGTCCAAGATCAAGGTGCTGGTAGATCCACTGTCTGATACGAGCTCACTTCCAGGTTTGCAGATAGCCACCTTCTCATTGTGTCCTCACATGGCAGACAGCAGAGAGAAGAGGAGCAAACTCCGTTGTCTCTTTGTATAAGGGCACTAATCCCATTCATGAGGGCTGCACCCTCATGACCTAATTACATCCCAAAAGCCCCACCTCTGAATATCCTTGTATTGAAGGTTAGGAATTCAACACATGAGTTTGGAGGAGACAAACATGTAGTCCATAACACCTATAATGACCAAGACACAGCCACAAGCCATATGTGACTACTGAACCAGTATGAATTGGGCTGGGCTATAAAATGCAAAATATACACTGGAATGTAATGATTCTGTATAAAGGCCAGGTACAGTGGCTCACGCCTATAATCCCAACAATTTGGGGGGCTGAGGTGGGAAGATCCCTTGAGACCAGCCTGGGCAACATAGGAAGACCCCATTTCTAGAAAAAAAATTCCCAGTCTGGGCAACATAGCAAGACCCTGTCTGTGTAGAAATTTTTTAAAATTATCCAGGCATGGTGCAAGCACCTGTAGTCCCAGTTACTCAGGAGGCTGAGGTGGAAGGATACCTTGAGCCTGGGAGGTCGAGGCTTCAGTAAGCTATGATTATGCCACTGTGCTCCAGCCTGGGTTTCAGAGTGAGCCTCTGTTCTCAATTAAAAATAAAATTTAGTAGGAGAAAAGGATGAAGGCTAAATATCTCATTCATAAGTTTTATTTTGATGGCATGTTGCAGTGATAATGTTTTAAGCATATTTTGGACTACATTAAATATATTACTAAAATCAATGTCACCTTTTTCTTTTTACTTTTTAAATGTGAGCACTAAGAGTTTTTAAATCACCTATGCGGTTCGCACTTGTGGCTCACATGACATTCTTATTGGGCAGAGCTGGTCCAGAGGATTCTGAGCCTTTGGTGCCAGTGCTTGGACCATCTGAGTTGTAGGCGCCCTCCCCTCATGCGTGCACAAGCAGTGAAGGAACTTGATCTCACTCGAGTTGAGGAGTTAAATGTGTGTCATACTACGGAGGGAGGCAGGCAACCCAGGTATTGCAGGGCTGTGAGTGGAAGCTTCGGGGGCGTCTGCTTCTCTGTCTTGCAGATCTTCAAGTGTTTGTCCAGGAAAGCCTGGGCAGAGGTGGAAATACTGCAATTGCAAACCCCAATGCTGGAGGTGGGGCCTGGTGGGAGGTAACTGGATCATGGGGCGGTTTCTCATGGTTTAACACCATCCCCCTTGGTGCTCCTGCTTGGCCTCCGCCATAAGTCAAAGCTCCCTGAGGCCTCCCCAGAGGCAGATGCTGCCATGCTTCCTGTATAGCCTGTGGAACCACGAGCCAATGGCATCTCCTTCCTTTATAAATTACCCAGTCTCAGGTAGTTCTTTACAGCAGTGCAAGAACGGACTACAGCACTCCAGTGCCGACCTCTCTCCAGGGGCAGCTCCACTTCCAGCCTCCACTCTCGGGTCCTGTGGGACCTGTGTACATTCACCCCGCACGAAGCCAAGAGCCCCCTTTGGGATGAATAAATCCCATGGCTGACCAGGTGGTGACCTCCAGGCCTGGCAAAGCTGCCTCCCACCAGGCCCTATCTCCATATTGGGGATTACAATTCCACATGAGATTTGGGCGGAGACACAGATCCAAACCATATCATGGGTCAGAAACCTGAGTATGGAACAGGACGTGGTCAGGGAGGGCCGGTGGGGGGCAGTGTGAACAGTCACACTGGTGAGAACTCATCGAGGTCTGCCCACGGGGTCTGAGCAACACCCCCTGACCTGCCTGCCCCACCCCAAGACGCCAACCAGGGGCTGCATCCCCTCCCCTGCTGGCTGCAGCGTTGAAGATTTGGAAGCTCTGCGTCTTCCGCAGGCATAGAATTTCAAACTGACGCAGACTGCAGTGGAACCGCTGACGCGACACTAACCGTACCCATCCCAGCCCCTCAGCAGGCCTGCCGGGGGTAACTTCCTGCCCCAGTCACCCCTGCAGGACACCAGCTCTCCATTCCTCTGGCTCCTGTGTCAACCTCTCGTTCCCACAGTGGCTGCCTCGGCTCATGCCTTCGTGTGTTTCTCCCTTGCACTCTCCCGGGCCCCTGACCCAGCCCTGCACCCCTCAGCTCTCCCGCTGCCGCACTCCTCAGCTCTCCAGCCGCTGCACCTCTCAGCTCTCCCGCCGCAGCACCCCTCAGCTCTCCCGCCGCGGCACCCCTCAGCTCTCCCGCCGCGGCACCCCTCAGCTCTCCCGCCGCTGCACCTGCCCACATTCCCCACTTGGAGCCCCCTGCTGCCCGCGGCCATCTGGGCAGCCTCTCAACAGGAGAGTTTCACCAACACCCAGCTCCGTGTCCACTCCTCAGCAGAGCCACCCTCAGCTCCCAGAATGCCACCCTGAGCCCCCTCTTTGGCTGGCCTGCAAGGAGTCTCTGTGCCAACAAGGAAAAGGCACCCCTGTTGGCCGCAGGACATGGGCTGTGGAGGGACGTGTCTGCCCCAGATAGTGCCCAGTTGTAACGATCTCACAACCCGCAGTCTTGTCTGACTTCCTTTTTAGACCATGGGCACTGCCAGGGCAGATCCCTAGACACTCAATAAATGCATCTTTATTTAGAATGGACAGGTGCAGTTTTCCAGCGGGCACAGTGGAAGTGGGGATGCAGGAGGTGCCTGTGAATGGGCAGCCGGGGAGATACTAATGTGGGCAGGGAGTGGAGAGGAGCTAGGAAGGAAGGGAGGGATCGTGGCACTGGGAGTCACAGGCCAGGCTGTGGCCTTGAGGGTCAGCATAGAGGGCAGGACCAGAGGAGACCGCCCTGGGACTGCACAGAGCCGGCTTGAGGGACCAGCCCCTTAAAGACAAACCCTCTAGAGGCTGTAGAGTTTCCTTGAGCTGCCATAACAAAGCTCACAGGCTGTGTCCCCCAGCCACCCCTCAGCCCCCGATTCCTATGTTGAAGCCCTCACCCCCGGTACCTCAGAATGTGGCTGCATTTGGAGACTGGGCCTTTAAAGAGGTGATTGAGTTAAAAGGAGGCCTTAGGTTGGCCCTAATCCAACCTGGCTGACGTCCTTAAAAAAAAAAAAAAAAGAGGTGATTCAGACACACAAAGAGACAACAGGGATATGTGAGTGCATAAAAATAGAGCATGTGAGGGCGCAGTGAGCAGGCGGCCGCCTGCAAACCAAGGAGAGAGGCCTCCAGAGAAATCAGTTCTGCCAGCACCTTCGTCTCAGACTTCTGACCTCCAGAACCGTGAGAGGACACATTTCTGTGGCTGAAGCCCTGTGTCTGTGGGATTTGTTAGACCAGCCCTGGCTGGCTAATATCGTGGCTTGGACTAGACATGACCCCTTCACAGTTCTGGAGGTCAGAAGTCTGAGACCACGGTGCAGGCAGGGCTGTGCTCCCTCTGAGGGCGCTAGGAAGGCCTGTTCCTGGCCTCCCTCAGAGCTTCTGCTGGTTCCTTGGCTTGGGGAAGCAGAACTCCAGTCCGCACGTAGCACTCTCCCTGTGTCCACATTTCCCCTTCTGGATAAAGACACCAGTCAGGTGGACCAGGACCCACTCTAATGACCACATCTTCACTTCAATACATCTGCAGTGACCCTGTATCCAAATAAGTTCACATTCTGAGATGCCCGGAGTTACGACTCCAACACATGGAGTTTGGCAGACGCAATTCAACCTGTCACAGACTGAATTTCTCTGAGAAATTCCAGTGCTGAAGCCCTGGCCTCCAATGCGATCGCATTCAAAGATAGGGCCATCCGGGAGGTAACTAAGGTTATGAGGCCGCAAGGGTGGGGCCTCAAGCCAATAGGGTTGGCGTCCTTATATGGAGAGGAAAGGTACCACAGACCATCCCCTCTCTAAGCGTGCACAGGGCAGAGGCCACGGGAGGATGCCGTGAGAAGACGATACCCACAGGCCAGGAAGAGAGGCCTTCCCAGACACCAACCTCACGGGCACCCTGATGTGGACTTCCAGCCTCCAGAACTGTGAGAAACAAGTTTCTGCTGTTTAAGCCACCCAGTCTGTGGCACTTCTTACGGCAGCCCGAGCAGAAGAAAATGCCACCCAGAGCCTTATCTATTAAATTGTTTGGTTGCAAATGACAGAAACTTAAACCACTTTAACCAAAGGAACATTTCTAGCTGGGCTTAGTGGCTCACAGCTGTAATCCCAGCACTCTGGGAGGCCGAGGTGGGCTCACAGCTGTAATCCCGGCACTC
>NC_045439.1:4809416-4854183 GCF_002776525.5 Piliocolobus tephrosceles | reverse complement strand
GCACTCTGGGAGGCCGAGGTGGGCTCACAGCTGTAATCCCGGCACTCTGGGAGGCCGAGGTGGGCGGATCCCTTGAGCTGAGGCGTTCAAGACAAACCTTAGCAACATGGTGAAACCCCTGTCTGTACAAAAAATACCAAAAGCTAGCTTGGTGTGCTGGCACATGCCTATAGTCTCAGCTACTTGGAGGGCTGAGGTGAGAGGATTGCTTGAGCCTTGGAGGGTGAGGCTGGAGCCAAGATCGTGGCAGAGTGAGACCCTGTGTCAATAAAAAGGAAAGGAGAGGAGAAGGGAGGAAAGGGGAGGGGAGGGGAGGAGAAGGGAGGGGAGGAGGGTGAGGGAAGGGGAGGGGAAGACAGGAGGGGGGGGCAGGGAGGGGAAAGGAGGGGAGGGGAGAGGCCTAAGGAGACATGTCACCTGAATGTCACGTGGGGTCCTGAGTAGAATCGTGGAACAGGAAGAGGACATTAGGGAAAAACTAAGGGAATCTGAATAAAGTGTGAACTTAAGGTGTCAATAATGGTGTGGTAATGGTGACAGATGTACCATATGCTGTGAGCTGTTCGTAATAAGGGAGATCATGTGAGAGGTACGAAACGCTCTGTACTAGCTTCACAGTGATTCTGTGCCTCTAAAGCCGTCCTCAAAGAAAAGGTTTATTTAAAAAGAGGGGGCCAAGTTGGGGCCGAAAAGGAATGTTGGATACTCAAGAAGTATGGATCTATTAAACCGCACATCAAAAATATGTTCTGAATTCCAGATGGATGTAAGATCCAAACATATATATTTTTAGGCCAGGCGCAGTGGCTCTTGCTTATAATCCCAGCACCTTGGGAGGCTGAGGCAGGTGGATGGGCTTGAGCCCAGGAATTCGAGACCAGCCTAGGCACATGATAAAATTCTGTCTCTACCAAAAAATAAAAAATGATACTAATGATTAGCCAGGCATGGTGGTATGTGACTGTTGTCCCAGCTACCTGGGAGGCTGAGGTGGGAGGATCACTTGAGCCCAGGAGGTGGAGGGTGCAGTGAGCCGAGATCACACCACTGCCCTCCAGCCTGGGTGACAGAGTGAGACCCTGACCCTGTCTCTTTCTTTCTGTCTCTTCTTTCTCTCTCTCTCCGTAGATAGATAGATAGATAGATAGATAGATAGATAGATAGATAGATAGATATGGATATATAGATATAGACACACACACATATATACAGAGATATATGAAAATAATATATTATATATTTATATATAGCTCTATATGTGTATATATATATACGTGTGTGTGTGTGTGTGTATATATATATATATATATATATTTTTTTTTTTTTTTTTTTAAATGAAACCATGAGGGTTTCATGGCAGGAAAACAGGGTTTTGGAGGCAGGGAACAGAAGGCTGATTCACACTTCAGCTATAACAGGATATATCCTCTCCATAGGGCATACGCCCTAAATGACTTTGTAACTTTACTTCATTCTCTCCATTTACATCAGGTATACCCAAAGTAACCAGTGCAATCCTCTAGGGGGTAAAGTCCCAAAAATTCTGTAATGGGGCCCTTGAGCACACTGTGGGGAGCACTTCCATTGTCAGTAAATCCCTTCCTTCCTTCCCTGCTTTGTTTGTGCATTTTGTCCACGCCAAGAACCTGGACACCTTCTACCGGTAATAAAGGTACTAAAAAGAAAATGGAGGTAAATACATATATAATCTTAAAATAAAGAAGCTGGCTGGGCGTGGTGGCTCACACCTATAATCCCAACACTTCAGGAGGCTGAGGCAGAAGGATCACTGGAACCCGGGGGTTTGAGACCAGCCTGGGCAACATAATGAGACCCTGTCTCTACAAAAATAAAATAAAATAAAAATAAAGAAGTTGTTTCTACATATCACTCCAAAGACAAAAAACAAAAAAGATAGCTTTAACTGCATAAAATACAATACTGTATATATGGCCAATAAGAAAAATAATATAGACACTAATAAAAATAGCAAAGAATTATCTCATACTCGCTGTATTCCAGGCCCTGTTATAAGTACTTTATTAACCCATTTAATTCCCACGACAAACCTGCAAGGTACTACAAAGGCTCTGGTAGGTGGAGCAATGTGCCCAAAGCTACAGAGTTAGGAAGTGGCGGGGCGGTGTGGCTGCACCTGTGCCCCGAACCACAAAAGTAACAGGCACACGGCGGAGTGGGGAACGTGAGAACATTTTGTGAACCGTATCCGAAAAGCAAAGATTATATCTTTATGACGGTAATATATATGTGCACTCTTACCAATAAGAAAAAGACAAACATCTCAGTAGAAAAACAGGCAAAGGAAGTCATTCACAAAGGCAATCCACAAAGGAAGTCATTCAGTCAATGCTTGTAAAAAAAAAAAAAAAAAAGTTCAACCTCAACAGTTAACAAAGAGATGCAAATTAAAACGGACTTCTTCCCACCCCATCAAGCTGACTCAGATGCCAGTCTACGTAAAGCGAGCCTGGCATGTTGGGCTCCTAGGGAGGCACCACAGGATGTTTACGAGCGGCTTGCCTGGGCATTGGTGGAAGGAGGAGAGAGAAGCAGGATCGGACGAGGGAGAAGGCAAACTTCCACGTAGACCCAGTGATAGCCCCAAAGATCCCACAGGAGCCTCTGAGTAGAGTGGCCCCGGGAGCCCTTCCTGACTCGGGCAGAGATGACCCCCACATTGAGGTGTCGTTGAATGCAGTTGCCAGGAAGAGTCCCGGCTTTGGACAGGGTGGCTCTTTGCAGCTGAACAGTCTCTGAAGGGACTGAGAGTTGAAGGCACCCAAGCAGCTGGGGTAACAAGTCCTTCCCAGAAGGGGGATCTAGGTGGCTCGTCACAGTGAAGATATACAAAAATGTGTATTAACACCAGAGGCACGGTGGCTCATGCCTGTTATCCCAGCACTTTGGGAGGCCGAGGAAGGAGGATCGATTGAACCCAGGAGTTATAGACCAGAATGGACAACACGGTGAAAGGCTGTCTCTACAAAAGAAAAAATTAAAAATAAAACCATAAAAATTAAAATTAAAAGTCATTGACATTAGAGAAATGCAAATCAAAACTACAATGAGATACCAGCTCACATCCACTAAGATGTACTAACAAAAAAAAACACACACATACAAAATAAGTGTTGGGGAGGATGTGGAGAAATCAGACCCCGTGTACACTGTTGGCGGGAATCACAGTGGTGCAGCCACTGCGGAAACAACATGGATGTGAGGATTCATACCGAGTGTCAGCCTGACTGGATTGAAGGATGCAAAGTATCATTCCTGGGTGTGTCTGTGAGGGTGTTGCCAAAGGAGATTCATATTTGAGGGGTTGGGTAACGGCAGACCCACCCTTAATCTGGGTGGGCACCATCTAGTCAGCTGCCAGTGCAGCCAGAATATAAAGCAGGCAGAGGAACGTGAAATGACTAGATGGCCTAGCCTTCCAGCCTACATCTTTCTCCTGTGCTGGATGCTTTCTGCCCTTGAACATCAGACTCCAAGTTCCTCAGCTTTGGGACTCAGACTGGCTTCCTTGCTCCTCAGCCTGAAGACAGCCTATTGTGGCACTTTGTGATTGTGTGAGTTAATACTCCTTAATAAACTCTCCTTTGTATATATGTGTGTGTGTGTGTGTGTATGCATATATATGTGTATATATGTGTGTATGTGTGTGTGTGTGTATATATATATCCTGTTAGTTCTGTCCCTCTAGAGAACCCTGACTAATATAATAGGTATCCCTCAAAAAATTAAAAATAGAATTTCTACAAGATCCAGCAATTCCATTTCTGGGTATATACCCCAGAAATGGAAAGAGATATTTGCACACCCATGTTCATAACAACAGTATTCACAATAGCTAAAACATGGAAGCAGTCCAAAGTGTCTGTGGAAGGATGAGTGAATAAGTGAAAAGTAGCCCATCCAGACAAGGGAATATCACTCAGCCTTAAAAAAGAAGGACATGTGGCTCATGCCTGTAATCCCAGCACTTTGGGAGGCCAAGGCAGGCAGATCACGAGGTTAGCAGTTTGAGACCAGCCTGGCCAACATGGTGAAACCCCATCTCTACTAAAAAAAAAAAAAAAAAAAAAAATACAAAGTTAGCTGGGCCTGGTAGCAGGCACCTGTAATCCCAGCTACTTGGGAGGCTGAGGCAGAAGAATCACTTGAACCTGGGAGGTGGAGGTTGCAGTGATTGCACCACTGCACTCCAGCCTGGCAACAGAGCGAGATTCCATCTCAAAAAAAAAAAAAAAAAAAAAAAAGAAGAAGAACATTATGCAATCTGCTACAACATGGGCGAACCTTGAGGACTCTATGTCACATGAAGTAATCCAGTCACAAAAAGACAAATACTAGATGATTCCCCTTATATGAGGCACTAGAGTAGTCAAAAACATAGAGACAGAAAGGAGAATGGTGGGGGCCAGGGGCTGGGGAGGGGCAATGGGGAGTTAGTGTTTAATGGGTATGGAATTTCCACTTTGCAAGATGAAAAGAGTTATGGAGATAGCTGGTGATGTTTGCACATTACAAACCGTAGGCTTAAAAAGGGTTACGATGGTAAATGTTTTGTTACGCATATTTTACCACAACAAAAAAATTGAAAAAAAGCAGCCATTGTGATGTGCAGTCCATTTCTGCAGACTCCCTGACAGGGGTCAAATGGGGGTTAAAAGGCCTTACACGGTGGCTCATGCCTGTAATCCCAGCACTTTGGGATGCTCAGGCAGAAGGATTGATTGAGCTCAAGAGTTTGAGATCAGCCTGGGTAACATAGCGAGACCCTAATTCACAAAAACATTTTAAAATTAGCCAGGTATGATGGCATGCACCTGTGATCCCAGATATTTGGGAAGCTGAGGCAGGAGAATCACTGGAGCCAGGGAGGTCAAGGCTGCAGTGAGCTGTGATCGTGCCACTGCACTCCAGCCTGGGCAATAAAGCGAGACACTGTCTCAAAAAAAAGAAAGGGTGTTAGAGCTCTGAGTAATTCCGACAAGATCTCCATGCCTCCCTCCCACAACTCACACCCCCCGCTCTCACATCCCTCCCCCATTTGCTGTGGAGACCTCCAGGACCTATCCCATGGTGCCCTATACCCAGCTATCTGCTACAGGAACTGGTTTGTGCCAGCTTGCAAGAGCCCACTGTTAAATGTTTAAATATTCCACGAGCCTGCTGTTAAACCACGGGTAGCTTGAAATGAGCTGTGGTGGGAGTATTTACACCATGGAAAGTGGCAAAGCCTACATGTCAGGCTAAAGAGTGCACTCTAACTCAGCCTCAGTGCACAGCTGCAAATCCTGTTCTCTCATTCACCAAAGACACAGGACACCCAGGTTGTCACTTCACACTGTGCCCTAATCCCAGTAAGGCTATGCTCACCTCCTAATCCAACCCCATCTCCAGGCCTCCTTAGTCTCAAAAACCCTCACTATTTCCTCTGGAGCTTGAGACATGCCGTGAACAAAAGCTCCTCCTTCCCACAGCTTCTCTCCACCTGCTTGCTCTGACTGGAACCCGGGCCCCTGGAGCATCCTCCGTTGTGGTTACTTCCAGATCAACCCCCACCTTCCCCAAACTCGCCAACCTTGAAGCTGGTGCCATCACACTATGCTCTGTGCCACCTTTCCTGTCTGGTTCTCTGCAGACCCTCGGCCCCTCCGTCTTGTTCCTGGAAGATTCCCACTCCCAGCTCATTGTCACTCTCACTAAATCCCTGTCCTAATTCTTGGCAATTTAAATCTCCACAGAGATGATCCTCCTCCTTCCCTGACCTTTGTTCCTCCAATGATCTTGCCGTCTACCCATGCTCAGCCACCTCTTCCACGCTCCTTCTCTAGATCCCTGTGTGCCGTCCAACAGAGTGGCCACAGACCCCTCAAAATGAGCCTGGTCCAGAACGAGAGGCACTGTCTGTGTAAACTACATGCAAGGTTTCAAAGCCGTAGTGTGGGAAAAATGTAAAATACTTCACTAATAATTCTGAATGTTGATGACATGTTGAGGTGACATTTGGGATGCATTTGGGTTAAATAGAATATAATTGTCCCTTCTCTACCTCAAGTCCTCATTCCCCTTCTTTCCATGTGGACTCCATGGTCCATTGTGCCGCCCCTCTCTCCTGTGCACCTTCAGCCCCCTCACCTTTCTCTAATTTCTCATACTCGCCTATTAAAAACTTCCAACCTGGTCAATTACAACACTGTGCCAGCACCTGTTAAGCGGAACAAGGTTGAAGGAAAACACGCAAAGATTCTGACCCTCCACTCAGGCGCTGGCTTCCCCCATTTCTGCAGCGCTCCACCACCACCACCACCAATTGTTGATTTGTCCTCCCTATTGGAGCATTCCATCATCTCCCATTATAATAATTAATTCATTAAAAAAATTAAAACTTGATCTCTGATATGGTTTGACTGTGTCCCCAACCAAATCTCATCTAGAATTGTAGTTACCATAATTCCCACTTGTCATGGGAGAGGCAATTGAATCATGGGGGTGGTCACCCCCATGCTACTGTTCTCATGATAGTGAGTGAGTTACCACGAGATCTGACGGTTTAATAAGGGGCTTTTCCCCCTTTTTGCTCAGCACTTCTCCTTGCTGCCGCCATGTGAAGGACATGTTTTCTTCCCCTTCTGCCATGACTGTAAGTTTCCTGAGATCTCCCCAGCCATGCTGAACTGTGAGTCAATTAAACCTCTTTCCTTTATAAATTACCCAGTCTCAGGTATGTTTTTACTGGCAAAGTGAGAACGGACTAATAAAATCTCTCTCCCTTTCTGCTCTCCTTTATAGCAAGACTCTTTGGAAGTATCCATGTGGGCCAGAATGCAGTGGCACATTCACAGCTCACTGCAGCCTCTATCTCCTGAGACCAAGCAATTCTCGCACCTCAGCCTCTTAGTAGCTGTGACTGCAGGTGCGCACCACCATGCGCAGCTAACTTGTAAAAATTTTTTGTAGGCCGGGCGCAATGGCTCATGCCTGTAATCTCAGCACTTTGGGAGGCCAAGGTGGGCGAATCACCTGAGGTCAGGAGTTGGAGACCAGCCTGGCCAACATGGTAAAACCCCGTATCTACTAAAATACAAAAAATTAGCCAGGTGTGGTGGCGGCACCTGTAATCCCAGTTACTCAGGCAGCTGAGTTAGGAGAATTACTTGAACCTGGGAGGTGGAGGTTGCAGTGAGCTGAGATTGCACCACCGCACTCCACCCTGGGCAACAGAGCGAGATTTCCATCAAAAAAATTTATAGAGTCTTGCTATGTTGCCCAGGCAGCTCTGGAACTCTTGGCCTCAAGCAATCCCTACCTCAGCGTCCCAAAGTGCTGAGCTTACAGGTGTGAGCCCCTGCACCCAGCCGGAAGTATCTATTACTATCTTCAATTTCTCTCCTCCCATTTTCTCCTGAACGCTTTTCAATCAATATTTGCCTCCTACCACCACACTGAAGCCCTCCAGTGGCTTCCCTATTTCATCTGGGATAAAATCCAAAGTCTTGACCAGGTGCGGTGGCTCACACCTGTAATCCCAACACTTTGGGAGGCCAAGGTGGGCAGATCACTTGAGCTCAGAAGTTCAAGACCAGCCTGGGCAACATGGTGAAACCCCATCTCTACAAAAACTACAAAAATTAGCCATGTGCAGGGTGCATGCCTATAATTCCAACTACTTGAGGTGCTGAGGCAGGAGGATTGCTTGAACTTGGGAGGTCGAGGCTGCAATGAGCCAAGATCATGCCACTGCACTCCAGCCTGGGTGACAGAGCGAGATCCTGTCTCAAAAAACAACAAAAAAGGGCCAAAGTCTTCGCAGTGGCTATAAGACCCTACGTGACCTGATCTCCCATGATCCATTGCTCCTCGGCAGCCACCACTCCATTCCATGAAGTAGCCCAGGCCAACTACTCTGCAGCCAAAGTCAGGGAAACTTGGAGAACGTGTGTGGACCAGAGGATTCCTTCCTCCTGGCTACCAAAAGAACCCCCAAATCCTGCAACCCACCCGTATGTGCCCAGACACAATCTGGAGTAGAGGAGTAGACAGTGGCAGCCATCAGAAGCCCCACTGGCCAAACACTTCAGCCTCAGCATGGTGAGCTGCTCGAGGAATTGGGTAAATGTTTGTATTAGACTAAGGTCACTAGAATGGATGTTTTTCTGCATTGTATTACCCAGAAGAGAATACCTTTCAAGAAAGATCAGATTAATTAAGTAGGAAAATGAAGACACTCTATTATCTTTGCACATCTGATGTACTCTGATTTTGTGACCCTGCTACATGCACACATATGCACAGAAAAAAAAAAAATCTTAGAATGTAGACCAAAATATTAACAGTGGTCATGGATGAGTGATGGATGAGTGAAGTAACTATAGATTTGGAAGGATATTGTCTGTTTTAAAAGAAAATGAACACTTTCACTCCCAAACAAGATGGAATCATAGAGAACAGATTTCCTCTCCTGCCTGAAAAAATCAAAATAAATTGAACCAAATCTCAAGAGTTCTCGAGACACTGGATGATATGGTTCAGCTGTGTCCCCACCCAAATCTCGTCTTGAATTGTAGTTCCCATAATTCCCATGTGTTGTGTGAGGAACCTGGTGGGAGATATTTGAATCATGGGGGTGGTTCCCCCATACTGTTCTCGTGGAGGTGAATAAGTCTCACGAGATCTGATGGTTTTATAAGGGGTTTCCCTCTTGGTTCCATTCTCTCTTGTCCACCACCATATAAGATGTGCCTTTCACCTTCTGCCGTGATTGTAAGGCTTCCCCAGACCTGTGGAACTGTGAGTCCATTAAACCTATTAAATTTCTTTTTCTTTATAATTTACCCAGTCTCACATATGTCTTTATCAGCAGCATGAGAACAGACTGATACACTGGATATCAGGCAACTAGGCACAATGATTTCTGAGAATGTGGAAAATAAAGTGAGCCTGCAATTAACCCAGCTTCCTTTCTTGAGAGGGTTTCCAGGCCACAGCATGGACAGGGTTACCCAGGTGGGGCCTGGCAGGCTACTCGAATTGGGAAGACAGAGCTGAGAATTCAGGGAGACTCTGGTCACAGGTAGGGGCAGGGGGGTGATGCTGAGAGCCCCTGGGGCATGCCTGCCCTCTGCAAAGCTCATGGTTGGTTGCAGCGAGGTGGTCTGGGGGTGGACGTGGGCAATGGGGAGGCTGCATGTGTTACAGCCAAGCTCTCCCTTCCTTCTGGTCTGTCTGGGTTTCTGCAGCTCCTGGTAACTTTGCACTGATTCCAGAGACAGCAATTGTTCAGGTACCTGGGTGTAATTCCAAAAAACAAACCCCAAACCTGGCTCTTGGTGCTTTCAGTGATGGCTCAGAGCAGGAATTCTCTGGCTTTGGAGTGCATCCTCAAAGGTGGGGGAGGCTTGCTGAAAAGACAGCAGTCTGGTCCCACCTCAGGCTGCTGAACAGAAGCTCTGGAGCAGGCTGAGGAGTTTCTTTTCTAACATGCTCCCTGAGAGATCCTAGCAAACGTTTGCACAACGCTCACTTGAAAGCTGTGTGACCAAAACCATGATCACAGGTTTGTCCCCGAACACGGTGGAGAAATAACCTTTCTCTTAAATCTCCCCTACGTGGTGACTTAGGGGAGGAGCCGGAAGAGAGCAGCGCTTCACAATAAAAGGAAGAATTGCTTGAACGGAGGCGGAGGCGTTTCAGGCATGAGTCACAGGCTGGGTGTGGAAGAGGCAAGTGTGAAGCAAGGTAGGCTTCCCAGCACCCCTCCGTGCACAGCAGGGGCTGGCCAGCCTCAGCCAGGCCAGATGGAGCCCTGGAGACTGGGGCCGGCTGCCCAGCTAGAATGCCTCCTTTTACTTCCAGCAGGGAAAAAAAAAAGGCCGCCTCTCAATAGCAGAATTATCTACGTTTTCCCTGCCTTCCTCACGTAAATGCTTTCGAGGAGTGGGAGGAAGAAATTGGAGGCTGGAACGAATACCCTTTGCCCTCCTCTGAAAGCAGCCCGGGAGGGGTGAGAGGGTGTAGGAGCAGAGACTCCAAATGGCCCCCACCTGCCAAACCATTCTCAGGAACAGGCACCAGCTGAGATGTTGGCAGCAGCCGCTCCCCTGCAAGGAGCCCCTCCCACTTCCTGTCCCGCACACCTGCCTCATTGGAAAGTGACGCACCCACTGTTTGGCCTCGGCAGCCTGATGTTTCTCGACACACAGGAAGACAGTCATGCTATGGGAAGACCTCGGACTTTGCATCCAGCAGGTGTGAGTTCAAATTCCAGCTTTATAATTTGCAAGCTCAGAGGTGGATTTGCTGGAAAGCTAAACAAGTTTACCTGCAGAGCCCCCAGCTTGCACAGCCCCTCCCAAGACCTTAACCTCATTTCGTATTCATAATTTTGTAGTCTTTTCCCTTTAAAAGGCAGCTGGAATTTTTTTTTTTTTTTTTTTGAGACGGAATCTCGTTCTGTCGCCCAGGCTGGAGTGCAGTGGCCGGATCTCAGCTCGCTGCAAGCTCCGCCTCCCGGGTTCACGCCATTCTCCTGCCTCAGCCTCACGAGTAGCTGGGACTACAGGCGCCCGCCACCTCGCCCGGCTAGTTTTTTGTATTTTTCAGTAGAGACGGGGTTTCACCGTGTTAGCCAGGATGGTCTCGATCTCCTGACCTCGTGATCCGCCCGTCTCGGCCTCTCAAAGTGCTGGGATTACAGGCTTGAGCCACCGCACCCGGCCGGCAGCTCGAATTTTTAAGCGTTAAGCCCCGCGAGACCTGAGCCCACCTAGGAGGTGGGAGATATCCCCTGCAGCATAAGAATAATAATTACCACCTTGTAGGTTTGTTCTAGGAATTGCCAGACTGAGAACACACCACACGCCCAGAAGGCACCCAAGTCACAGAGCCTGATATTGTTCCCAGAGCGCCACTGCATCACCCTTGACCACAAGACCTGCGTCATTGGATTTGTCTCCAAAACTTGGGACTCTGGAGATAAAACGTCGTTGCAAGGCTATCTTTGCCACTGAATCTTAGCAGCTTTTGAAGCAAAGCATTTCAATATTTAGACACTGTGTGTTTCTAATGGGTACTGGGATCAAAATAATAAAAACTCAGTCTGCAAAGGGAGAAGAATAGAAACCAGCAGATTTATTATTTCACAGAATGTTCCTCTCCTCTCAGGTAAACATGCCTAATAATGTCTGCTTAACTAATGAGCACCGCATTGCCAGTGGGGCCTTGACTCTGACGACGTAATGCATTTCTGTGCCATCGCACCCCCCACTCATCTCAGAGAGTGTCTGAAAATTAAGTGGGGCAGATGTAATTATGCATCTAATATGCAAGGTACACGTGCACGTAGAAGCGTGCATTGTGTAAACAACTGTGCAAAATCAACTGCGGGTATCTGCTTGGCTCACGTCCTACAAGCACCATTTTCATTTTATTTCAGTTACTTCTTTTTTTTTTTTTTTTGTAACAGAGTCTCACTGTGTTGCCCAGGCTGGCAGGCTGAAGTGCAGCAGCACAATATTGGCTCACTGCAACCTCCGCCTCTCAGGTTCAAGCAGTTCTCGTGCCTCAGCCTCCCAAGTAGCTGGAATTACAGGCATGTACCACCACGCCCAGCTAATTTTTGTGCTTTTAGCAGAGGTGCGGTTTCACCATGCGTTGGCTGGTCTTGAACTCCTGACTTCAGGTGATCTGACTGCCTTGGCAGTTCAACTTCACATGCAGCAGCCTTGGGCTATTTCTTTGAGAGTCAAATAGGCAGAGATGTGGCATGAAAGGAAAGAAGGCGAGTGCACAGCATGCTCAGGACTTTCAGGTCCCTCAGAGCTCCTCAAAGCCACACCAGACACAGAAGACAACAAAGGCTCTACCTGGGGGACAGGCTCCACACGGTGTGGCCCAGCCTGACAGTGAGGGTTCCTCCCGTAACCAGCATGGGGCTCTATGCCAAGGCCATTCCCTCCCAAAGGAAACTCATGCAAGATCATTTTTTAGGCTAGTTTCTAGTCTTCTAGCAAATGCGCGGGGTTAGAATTCATTCATTTTTTAGACTCCCATTCTCAGCACTAAAGACCCACTTCTGAGTGTGCTCCAAGCTGTGCCCAGGGTAGGGAGATGATTCAGAGACAGCTGTGCCCTCCACAGGTCACAGGTGGGTGGAGAAGAGTCATCCCTGCCCACAGGGACAGGCGGTAACAGGGAAAAGGGAAGAACAGGGCTAAGGGAACCCAGGAAAAGCCCGAGTCAGGTGTTAGAGAAGGAAGCAGCTGGAGCAGGCTGAGGCGGGGGGGATGAGGGGGACACAAGGAGACGTGGGGTGACATGAGCCCTCCAGCAGGGGTGCAGCTTGTGGAAACCCAAGGAGCGCTGCAAGCAGTGTAACTAAGGCTGGGCAGGGAGGGGAAGAGATGAGGCTGAAGTCAGTGGAAACCAGAAGGCCAAGGGCCTGGGGAGCCGAGCCAGAGGTGGAGCTTCATCCTGAGGGCCGTGGCCAGCTACTAAAAGGATTTCAGGAGGGCAATAATACAATAAGACTTTGGAGTTTTCGTTTTTTGTTTTTTGTTTTTGTTTTTGTTTTTTTTTGGTTTCGGGGTTTTGTTCTGATATGGAGTCTCGCTCTGTCACCCAGGGTGGAGTGCAGTGGTGCAATCTTGGCTCACTGCAACCTCTACCTCCCGGGTTAAAGCAATCCTCCTGCGTCAGCCTCTTATGTAGCTGGGACTACAGGCGCCCACAACCTGATTTTTGTATTTTTGTATTTTTAAGTAGAGATGGGGTTTTGCCATGTCAGCCAGGCTGGTCTTGAACTCCTGGCTGCCTTGGCCTCTCAAAGTGCTGGGATTACAGGTGTGCAATACCACACTCAGCTAAGATTTCGGTTTTCAAGGGATGGTCCTGGTTGCTGGGCACAGTGGAATTGAAGGAGATAGAAGTGGATTCTAGGGAGGGCATGGTGGCCACTTCAGAAGCTGCAGGATTCAGAGTTTGAGAAGCCTCAGTGTGCATCAGACCCAGCACGTTCAAGTGTATCCACTACAAAGAAAAGAAACTTTTTATCTGAGGAAGGCAAGCCCCCTTTAAATGATCAGGCCTAGAGAGGCACAGATGTGACAGCTGTCACATCTCACTGCCCCACCTGAGAAAATAAATCTCCTGAAGCCGCTTGCTGTGTGGGCTCTAGGTTGACTGGTACCAGTAGCTATGCATCAACCTAACAATGCCACACGCCGGACACCATAACTCGTGCCCTGGAGTTCAACAACGTATAGACAATCACTCATCAATGTTATTTCTGTAAACCGATGAGAATTCCTGAAAAACAGTTTCGCAATCGTCCCTTTCCCGATTTGTCTTCTTTTATTTAAAAGCTCGAGCGTCTCTTCTCTGGAGCACTTTCCAAGGTAACTTGGGAGTGCATCCTGGACTGCAGTCCTAAACTGTGGCCCAAATAAACTCTCTACCTGTGTTAATTTTGCTTCCATTTCCGTTGGTCAACACCACAATCTATATTTGAAATGTCATTCTTCCATGCTAGAATATGTATTTGGAAAAAAATTATTTTAATTTTTTTCTGGAGTTCCTTGGCTGTAATACATTTCATCAACTCTTGGCTGTGATCTGTGGACAATGACTGTGCACACCTACAGGCTCACTCCTCACCTGCGTGAGGCTGGGACAAGCGTACCCACGGAGGCTTGTCCCACATCTGTAAAGGCCTCACATGCATGGCGATGAGCGTCTCCGCCCTCATGTCCGAGCTCCCCTACCCCTTAAACAACTCTCCCAACCCCACCCCACCTCAGGTGCAGGGTGAACATTCCAGCAGTGTGGTCCGCCCGCAGGGGAGACCCAGGGAAGATGCCTGCACAGGCCTTAGAAAAAGGCTTAGGGTTTGAGGATGAGGAATCCCAGGATCCCAGACACCTGGTGTGGGCTTCAGGTGGGCTCGTGCCCTTGGCCCTCCCAGCTAAGTGGCTCTGCTGGAGGAGGCGGGCCAGAGTGGGACCCTCAAAGGCACAGAGCCCTGGGCCAAGACCCCCAAATGCTCAAGTTTAAAAGTGATACTTTATCCTTGGGAATCCTTGCGAAGTAGGAAAATTTAACCCAGTGATTGTTTTCAAGATAGCTTTATGTTAATACTCAATTTAACCAATTCGAGAAATCGACATAAAATCAGCTAACCCCATATGTGTGTTTTTTGTTGTTGTTGTCGTTTTTTGTTTTTGGCCCCTGACTTTTGTGGAGACCCATGAGATGCTTGGTCCTGAGCCTAACGGATGCAGGGGCCTGGCTGGGACCCAGCTGGGAAGCTGATGCTGTTCTCCAGGTGAGTGCTTTGCCAAAGGCTACTCGGAACACTGCCTGCCTCCAAACTGCTGCTTTCCTAATAGGTCACAAGCACTTTGCAAGAAGCTGCAATCCATCATCCCCTTCTGCTTGCATCCCCCCTCACATCTGTGGGTGGGAGAGAGGACAGAGCAGGGGGAAGAAGGAACTCTGAGGCTCCCACCTGGGGCACCCACACTTTGATGGGCAGGAGGTGCTCCTGGCCCGCTGGGTGGGACCTCTCCCAAGAGGCCCTTATGCCAACCTGGATGCTGGGGACACACCCAGTTCTCCCTTAGCCTGACCCACCTTCCTAAAAAGACAGCTCAGGATTCATTTCTCCCCAGGGCTTTCATTGTGCATGAGAAGTCTCTTCTGCCTTCTATTTTCTCTCCTCCAGGAAACCTCTCTCTGCAGTCTGAAGGCATGACTTTGAACTTTTCCAAGACTTCCAGCACCAGAGACTCAGGACTGACCAACTTTCTCAATATCCTACTCCCCCAACCCCACTCTGGACTCCCAGTCAATCTCCCTCCCCGCTTTTTCCCCTGTAAAAAACCTAAACTGCTCAGTTCTTCTCCCTCAACCCCCGGATCACATCAGCCCCTTTGAGAGCTCCACTCTGATCCACCACCTCCAGCAGAGCCACTTAATTGGGAAGGCCAAGGGCGCAAGCCCACCGGGAGCCCACACCGGGTATCTGGGATCCTGGAATTCCTCACCCCCAAATGCTAACCCTAATTTTAGAACCTGATCACAAAGGATTTCATCCTTGAAAGAAACTGGTCCAGCAATCTCGATTTTGACATGAGTCTGGAAAGGATCTTGAGCACTACGTGGGTCGCACTGGGGGTCCCATTGGGGGTCTCCTCCCAGTGGCTCCTGTTCCCTCCCAGCACGGCTGGCCTTTGCTCTGCACCTCCACTCCACACTGAGGTCCCTTTGGCTAGTCCTCATGGAGGGGCCTCAGGAGACAGTGGGGAAAGCACAGGTTCTCCACAAACTCCAATGTGGGCTCAGCCTAGTCATGTGACTCTAGACAAGCTTTTAACTTGCCTGCACCCCACAGCACAAGTAACCTCCCCTGCTGTTATGGGTTGAGTTGTGTTCCTCCAAAAAAGATCTGTTGCAGTCCTAACCCGCAGGACCTGAAAATGTGACCATATTTGGGCATAGGGTCTTTACAGAGGTCATCAAGGTAAAGTGAGGTCATTAGGATGGGCCCTAGTGTGATATGATTGGCGTCCCTACAAAAAGGGGAAATTTGGACACGGAAACAGACAGGCATTGAGGGAAGATGATGTGAAGAGACACAGGGAGAAGATGTCATCTACAAGCCACAGAGAGGCCCAGAGCAGACCCTCCCTCACTGCCCTCAGAAGGAGCCAGCCCTGCCAACGCCTCGATCTTGGACTTCCAGCCTCCAGAGCTGTCAGACAATAAACGTCTGCTGTTTCAGCCCCCATCCGTGGGACTTTCTTAAGGCAGCCCTAGCAACAAACCCACCTGCCCTGTTGACTTCCTGAAATGAGAGAGCCACATGGCAGTGCTGCATAAAGGGCAAGTGCTGCGGATTCATTCAGGCCATGAGTAATCATTGAGCACCGACAGTGTGCCAGGGACCACACATGAGCGCTAGGGGTCTGTACCACCAACTTAGATAAAGTCCCTTACTTGCTTCCTTTACATAAGTTATTCTCCTAGCCGCCATGCAAGTGGAATCATCTCAGACTGCTACAGTCTTCACAGCTCCTAGCTAATCATTAAGCACATTGTAGGTGCTTAATAAATGCCTAAATAATTGATTTACTACAGATTCGTAATGGCTACAAATTATCCAGTGTACAAGTCTGAATGTGGGCATGCTGAATCTTTTATAGTCTTTAGCAACATCCAGAAGAACTAATCGTAGTTTGAATCCAAAATAACCTCATTTATTTAGTACCACGACAGGCTTGTCCTGTTCTGTAGGGTATAGAATATTGAGCCCAAAGGGATGGCATCTCATTTGCTTTCATGACCTCCTCCCCTCTTGCATGGATACAGATCATGGCTTTAGACAATTTTTGAGGTGAGGCTACATTTTCTGGGTGTAACCAACTTCAGATAAAAGATATTTTCTGTAATGTATCATGCAGGATCTTAATAATTCTAGGAGCTCATTTGAAAGTCATTTTAAACTGGCCTTTTGAGAGTTCTGCATTATTAGAAAGAAGGGGAGAGGAGAAGGGGGAAGTGGAAAGGGGGGGAAAGTGAAAAGGGGGAAGTAGGGAAAGGAGAGAACAGAGAGGGGAGAGGGAGAAAAGGAAGGAAGGAGGAGAGAGAGAAGGACAGCATATTTGGGGCGAAATCAGTCCCTGCAGTATGTGGACATTGTGTGCTGCTGGGCAGAAGGTTTTCAGCACGACAAGAATGAGAATGCCAAGTGCATAAATTATAATGTCGTCTTTTCCCTGCAAACAGTGAATAATTATAGATGCCAAGTGTCTCAGTGAAATCTGCTGGGCATATGGCCCCTTTTTGTCTTCACGCCACTTTTCTCTGCTCCTCCAGGGCAAAGAAGCCAGCATGAATTAGCACCTGGCCACAGTATCCTGACCTGTGAGAAAAAAAATGAGGGCATGTTTTCAATTTCCAGGGAAGCATACGTCCGTGTTTGATTCAAAACATATTTACTGAGTACCTAAAATATCCCAGGTCCTGTGGAAATACAGGAAGGGCTCATCACACAAGGAGTGTACAACCTTAACAGACAGCCCAGCGCCACAATCGTTCATTGAGTGACTACTGTACACCAGGAGCTGTGCGAGGTTGGGGGTGCAGATGGAGGCACCAAAGTGAATATTCCATCAATTCCTGCCCCAAAAGGGATTATAGATTTATGAAAAGGGAGATTCATAACAAATCATGTCTTTTCCTTTCATTCTCATAGCAGTCTACAAAGGCGGCACAATCATTCACCCACCTTGCAGATGCAGCAACTGTGGTATGCAGTTTCAGTCACTTCCTTGCAAAGGGGACTAGGAAGTGGAGGAGGTGGGTGTGAACATAGCCTGGCTGTGCACACTGGGCTGGCATAGTCATCTCAGCACAATGGAGCAGGAGGTGAGGGGCGTATGCAGGCAAGCAGCCTGCAAGGATTCAGGAGAGGACACAGAAAATACTTCCCAGAGGTGCACAGATGCTGTCCGTGGAACCCAGAGGAGGGAGTGACTCCAACAGGAAGACTGGCAGAGGCATCTGGAATGGCGTGGAACTTCAGTAGGTGAGGAAGTTGGGAAAGGCCAGTGCAGAGGCAGGCAAGAGCAGAGGCAGGCCCATGTGGGCTGGGGATGCCAGGGAGGATGAGAGGCCTTGCGGGATGCAGAGGGAGTGGAAGCAAAGTCGGAGCTCAGAGGGCCCTGCTGGTCTGCTGAGGAGCTGGATACATCTTATTTGTGCTGTCTTACTCAGTTTCACACTGCTATGAAGACACTACCTGAGACTGGGTAATTTATAAACAAAAGAGGTTTAATTGACTCACAGTTCCACATGGTTGGGGAGGCCTCAGGAAACTTACAATCATGGCAGAAGGTGGAGGGGAAGCAAGGCATATCTTACCATGTGAAGCAGGAGAGAGAGCGCATGCAGGAAAAACTACCACTTTTAAACCATCAGATCTCATGAGAACTCCCTCACTATCATGAGAACACCATGGGGGAAACTGTCCCCATGATCCAACCACCTCCCACCAGGTCCCTCCCTCAACACATGGAGATTACAATTTGAGATGAGATTTGGGTGGGGACACAGAGCCAAACCATGTCATTCCACCCCGGCCCCTCCCAAATCTTATGTCCTTTTCACATTTCAAAACGAATCATGCCTTCCCAACAGTTCCCCCAAAGTATTAACTCATTCCAGCATTAACTCAAAGTCCAAGTCCAAAGTCTCATCTGAGATAAGGCAAGTCCCTTCTGCCTTGCCTTCCTGAGCCTGTAAAATAAAAAACAATTTAGTTGCTTCCAAGATTCAATGGTGGTACAGGCATTGGGTAAATGTTCCCATTCCAAATAGGAGAAATTTACCAAAACAAAGGATCACAGGCCGCTTGCAAGTCCAAAACCAGTCAGAGCACATATTAAATCTTAAAGCTCCGAATGACCTTCTTTGACTCCATGTCTCACATCCAGGGCATGCTCATGCAAGGGATGGGCTCCCAAGGCCTTGGGCAGCTCCATCCCTGTGGCTGTGCAGGGTACAGCCCCCATGACTGCTTTCACAGGCTGGCATTGAGTGCCTGCAGCTTTTCCAGGCACATAGTGCAAGCTGTCAGTGAATCTACCATTCTGGAGCCTGGAGGACAGTGGCTGTCTTCTAATAGCTCCACGAGGCAGTGCCCCAGTGGGGAATCTGTGTGAGGACTCCAACCTCACATTTCCCCTCTGCATTGTCCTAATAGAGGTTCTCCATGAGGGCTCCACCCCTCCAGCAGACTTCTGCCTGGACAGCCAGACTTTTCAAATCCTCTGAAATTTAGGCAGAGGTTCCCAAAGCTTAACTCTTGTCTTCTGCACACCCAAAGGCCTAACACCATGTGGAAGCTGCCAAGGCTTGGGCTTGCAACCTCTGAGGCCATGGCCCAAGCTGCACTTTGGTCCCTTCTAGCCATGGCCGGAGCTGGAGTGGTTGTTGGGACATAGGACACCAACTCCTGAGGATGCACAGAGCAGCAGGGCCCTGGGCCCAGCCCAGGAAACCATTTTTCCATCCTAGGTCTCCAGGCTTTGATGGGAGGGGCTGCCATGAAGGTCTCTGACAAGCCCTGGAGACATCTTCCCCATTTTCTCAGCTATTAACATTCAGCTTCTCATTGCTTATGCAAATTTCTGAAGCTGGCTTGAATTCCTCCCCAGAAAATGGGTTTTTCTTTTCTACATGGTCAGGCTGCAAATTTTCCAAAGCTTTATGCTCTGCTTCCCTTTTAAACATAAGTTCCCATTTCAAACCATCTATTTCTGAATGCATATAACTGAACACTTTCAGAATAAGCCAGGTCACATCTTGACTACTTTGCTGCTTAGAAATTTCTTCCACCAGATGTCCTAAATCATCTGTCTCAAGTTCAAAGTTCCACAGATCTTTAAGGCAGGGGCAAAATGCCACCAGTCTCTTTGCTAAAGTATAGCATGAGTGACCTTTACTCCAGTTCCCAACAGGTTCCTCTTCTTCATCTGAGACCACCTCAGCCTGGACTTCACTGTCCATATCACTATCAACATTTTGGTCAAAACCGTTCAACAAGTCTCTAGGAAGTTCCAAATTTTCCTACATCTTCCTATCTTCTTCTGAACCCTCAAATTGTTCCAACCTCTGCCCATTGCTCAGTTCCAAAGTCACTTACACATTTTCAGGCTATCCCTTTTTTTTTTTTTTTTTTTTCCGAGACAGAGTCTTATTCTGTCACCCAGGCTGGAGTGCAGTGGTGCAATCTTGACTCACTGTAACCTCCACCTCCCAGGTTCAAGCAATTCTCGTGCCTCAGCCTCCAAAGTAGCTGGAGTTACAGGCATGGGCCACCACCCCCAGCTAATTTGTTGTTGTTGTTGTTGTATTTTTAGTAGAGACGGGGTCTCACCATGTTGCCCAGGCTGGTCTCAAACTCCTGAGCTCAGGGAATCCATCCACCTTGCCCTCCCAAAGTGCTAGGATTACAGGCGTGAGCCACCGCACCCAGCCTCAGATTATCTTTTTAGCAATGCCCCATTCCCAGTACCAATTCTGTGTATTAGTCCATTTTCACACTGTTATAAAGACACTACCTGAGACTGGGTAATTTATAAACAAAAGAGGTTTAATTGACTCACAGTTCCACGTGGTTGGGAAGGCCTCAGGAAACTTACAATTGTGACAGAAGGCAAAAGGGAAGCAAAGCATGTCTTGCCACAGCAAAGCAGAAGAAAGAGAGAGCGCAGGAAAAACTGCCACTTTTAAAACCATGAGATCTCATGAGAACTCCCTCAGTATCACGAGAACAGCATGGGCGAAGCTTTCCCCACAATCCAATCACCTCCCACCAGGTCCCTCCCTCAACATGTGGGGACTACAATTCCAGATGAGATTTGGGTGTGGACACAGAGCCAAACCATATCAGGTGCTATCAAAGGTTCCTCAGGAGGGATGTGACATGATCCAGCCCATGTAGAGGACAGTAACTGGTAACCACAGGCAGAATTCATTAGAGAAGGGAATCAGGTAAGAAATCATCAGAGATATGGGATCATTCGAAAAAACCATTGATCCTCCAACTGGGTACTCCAAAAGGGTAACTAGGACAATGCTATGAGGGAGGAAGATGAAACAAAAAAGCAATTTCCCCAGTAGAAGCATCCATAAGGTCCATGGCAGTGAGTTAAGGGTGCCCCCACTTTCTCAGAGTATGTTGAGTGAAACTCAGATGCAAAACTATGTTTAGTATAATTATATATGTGTCAATGAAAAAAATGCATAGAGGCTGGGCACAGTGGCTCACACTTGTAATCCCAGCACTTTGGGAGGCTGAAGTGGGTAGATCACTTGAGGTCAGGAGTTCAAGACCAGCCTACTAGCCTGGCCAACATGGTGAAACCCCATCTCTACTAAAAATACAAAAAATTAGCCGGGCGTGGTGGCACACGCCTGTAATTCCAGCTACTCAGGAGGCTGAGACACGAAAATTTCTTGAACCCAGGAGCCATTGCAATGAGCCAAAATCATGCCACTCCACTCCAACGTGGGCGACAGAGCGAGACTCTGTCTCAAAAACAAAACAAAAAACAAATTTAAAAATGCATAGAAAAAAGTGGAAACATATACAAAAAATGAGAACAATAATTGCCTTTAGGAAATGGGATTATAAATTTTTTAACTTTCCTTTCTCTTGTTCACCTGCACTTGCTAAGGTTTGTGCAGTAAATATTTTACTTTTGGAGCCAGTTAAGTTTTGAAAAAAGCAGAAAAAGCCCACAACTGTAAGAGATTCTTCCTCTCCATAGCAAAGCTGATTCAAACAGCAGCTTTTGAACATAGTAGTATCATGCTGGTAGCAGAATGAGAACAAAAAATCATCCAGGGCAATAGGAGCGGCAATATGTAGCAGAGAAAATAGCCCAAGTCAAATTTATGTCCAGCCAAGACCACCATGAAAGCTGAAAACTAGCATCCCTGCCTCCTCTGCCCACCCTATCCCATCCCACCTTCATATACATCCGCCCCCACCCATTAGCCAGAGCATTCCTTTGATGGCCTAAGTTAGATGTTGTCTATGCCCCAGGGCCTTTGCACCAGCTGGTCCTCAGGTGCCAGTGCTCTCTCCCAGTGTCTCACATGGCTGAATCCCTTGTCAGGGCCCAGTTCAAATTTACCTACTCAGAGCAACTTTCCCTGACCATCATAGCTAACATAGCCAACACCCCCTAGCAGACACCCCATAGAGTCTAATCCAGCTTTGTCCATAGAACTTTTGGTGACAATGAGACTCTTCTGTGTCTTTGCTGTCCACTTGCCACATGTGGCTATAAGCACTCAAAATATGGCTAGTGTTAACTAAACATGGAATTTTACATTTTATTTCTTTTTTTATTATACTTTAAGTTCTAGGGTACATGTGCACAACGTACAGGTTTGTTATGTAGGTATACATGTGCCATGTTGGTTTGCTGCACTCATTAACTCTTCATTTACATTAAGTACTTCTCGTAATGCTATCCCTCCCCCTGCCCCCCACCCCACAGCAGGCCCTGGTTTGTGATGTTCTCCACCCTGTGTCCAAGTGTTCTCATCGTTCAATTCTCACCTATGAGTGAGAACATGCAGTGTTTGGTTTTCTGTCCTTGTGATAGTTTACTCAGAATGATGGTTTCCAGCTTCATCCATGTCCCTGCAAAGGACATGAACTCATCCTTTTTCATGGCTGCATAGTATTCCATGGTGTATATGTGCCACATTTTCTTAATCCAGTCTATCATTGATGGACACTTGGGGTGTTCCAAGTTTTTGTTATTGTGAATAGTACCACAGTAAACATACATGCGCATATGTCTTTACAGTAGGATGATTTATAATCCTTTGGGTATATATCCAGTAATGGGATGGCTGGGTCAAATGGTATTTCTAGTTCTAGATCCTTGAGGAATCACCACACCGTCTTCCACAATGGTTGAACTAGTTTACATTCCCACCAACAGTGTAAAATGTGTTCCTATTTCTCCATATCCTCTCCAGCATCTGTTGTTTCCTGACTTTTTAATGATCACCATTGTAACTGGTGTGAGATGATATCTCATTGTGGTTTTGATTTGCATTTATCTGATGACCAGTGACGATGAGCATTTTTTCATGTGTCTGTTGGCAGCATAAATGTCTTCTTTTTAGAAGTGTCTGTTCATATCCTTTGCCCCCTTTTTGATGGGGTTGTTTTTTTTCCTTGTAAGTTTGTTTAAGTTCTTTGTAGATTCTGGATATAAGCCCTTTGTCAGATGGGTAGATTGCAAAAATTTTCTCCCATTCTGTAGGTTGCCTGTTCACTCTGATGGTGGTTTCTTTTGCTGTGCAGAAGCTCTTTAGTTTAATTAGATCCCATTTGTCTATTTTGGCTTTTGTTGCCATTGCTTTTGGTGTTTTAGTCATGAAATTGCACATGCCTATGTCCTGAATGGTGTTGCCTAGGTTTGCTTCTAGGGTTTTTATGGTTTTAAGTCTAACATTTAAGTCTTTAACCCATCTTGAATTAATTTTTGTATAATGTGTAAGGAAGGGATCCAGTTTCAACTTTTCACATATGGCTAGCCAGTTTTCCCAGCACCATTTATTAAATAGGGAATCCTTTCCCCATTTCTTGTTTTTTTCAGGTTTGTCAAAGATCAGATGGTTGTAGATGTGTAGTGTTATTTCTGAGGCCTCTGTTCTGCTCCATTGGTCTATCTCTCTGTTTTAGTGCCCCAGTACCATGCTGTTTTGGTTATTGTAGCCTTGTAGTATAGTTTGAAGTCAGGTAGCATGATGCCTCCAGATTTGTTCTTTTTGCTTAGGATTGTCTTGGCAATGTGAGCTCTTTTTTAGTTCCATATGAACTTTAAAGTAGTTTTTTCCAGTTCTGTGGAGAAAGTCATTAGTAGCTTAATGGGGATGGCATTGAATCTATAAATTACCTTGGGCAGTATGGCCACTTTAATAATATTGATTCTTCCTATCCATGAGCATAGAATGTTCTTCCACTTGTTTGTATCCTCTTTTATTTTGTTGAGCAGTGGTTTGTAGTTCTCCTTGAAGAGGTCCTTCATATCCCTTGTAAGTTGGATTCCTAGGTATTTTATTCTCGTTGTAGCAATTGTGAATGGGAGTTCACTCATGATTTGGCTCTCTGTTTGTCTGTTATTGGTATATAGGAATGCTTGTGATTTTTGCACATTGATTTTGTATGCTGAGACTTTGCCGAAGTTGCTTATCAGCTTAAGGAGATTTTGGGCTGAGACGATGGGGTTTTCTAAATATATAATCATGTCATCTGCAAACAGGGACAATTTGACTTCCTCTTTTTCTAATTGAATACCCTTTATTTCTTTCTCTTGCCTGATTACTCTGGCCAGAACTTCCAACACTGTGTTGAATAGGAGTGGTGAGAGAGGGCATCCCTGTCTTGTGTCACCTTTCAAAGGGAATGCTTCCAGTTTTTGCCCATTCAGTATGATATTGGCTGTGATAAATAGCTCTTATTATTTTGAGATACGTTCCACCAATACCTAGTTTATTGAGAGTTTTTAGCATGAATGGTTGTTGGATATTGTCAAAGGCCTTTTCTGCATCTATTAAGATAATCATGTGGTCTTTGTCGTTGGTTCTGTTTACGTGATGGATTACATTTATTGATTTGCATATGTTAAACCAGCCTTGCATCCCAGGGATGAAGCCAACTTGATCGTCGTGGATAAGCTTTTTGATTTGCTGCTGGATTCAGTTTGCCAGTATTTTATTGAGAATCTTCATATCAATGTTCATCAGGGATATTGGTCTAAAATTCTCTTTTTTGTGTGTGTGTCTTTGCCAGGCTTTGGTATCAGAATGATGTTGGCCTCATAAAATGAGTTAGGGAGGAGTCCCTCTTTTTCTATTGATTGGAATCATTTCAGAAGGAATGGTACCAGCTCCTCTTTGTACCTCTGGTAGAATTCAGCTGTGAATCTGTCTGGTCCTGGACTTTTTTTGGTTAGGAGGCTATTAATTATTGCCTCAATTTCAGAGGTCTATTCAGAGATTCAACTTCTTCCTGGTCTATTCAGAGATTCAACTTCTTCCTGGTTTAGTCTTGGGAGGGTGTATGTCTTCAGGAATTTATCCATTTCTTCTAGATTTTCTAGTTTATTTGTGTAGAGGTGTTTATAGTATTCTCTGATGGTAGTTTGTATTTCTGTAGGATCGGTGGTGACATCTCCTTTATCATTTTTTATTGCATCTATCTGATTCTTCTCTTTTCTTCTTTATTACTCTTGCTAGTGGTCTATCAATTTTGCTGATCTTTTCAAAAAACCAGCTCCTGGATTCATTGATTTTTTGAAGGATTTTTTGTGTTTCTATCTCCTTCAGTTCTGTTCTGATCTTAGTTATTTCATGCCTTCTGCTAGCTTTTGAATTTGTTTGCTCTTGCTTCTCTGGTCCTTTTAATTGAGATATTAGGGTGTCGATTTTAGATCTTTCCTGCTTTCTCTCTTGTGGGAATTTACTGCTACAAATTTTCCTCTACACACTGTTTTAACTGTGTCCCAGAGATTCTGGTACATTGTGTCTTTGTTCTCATTGGTTTCAAAGAACATCTTAATTTCTGCCTTCATTTCGTTAATTACCCAGTAATCATTCAGGAGCAGGTTGTTCTGTTTCCATGTAGTTATGTGGCTTTGAGTGAATTTAATCCTGAGTTCTAATTTGATTGCACTGTGGTCTGAGAGACAGTTTGTTGTGATTTCTGCTTTTACATTTGCTGAGGAGTGCTTTACTTCCAAAAGTGTGGTCAATTTTGGAATAAGTACGATGTGGTGCTGAGAAGAATGTATATTCCATTCATTTGGGGTGGAGAGTTCTGTAGATGTCTATTAGGCCTGCTTGATGCAGAGCTGAGCTCAAGTCCTTGTTAACCTTCTGTCTCATTGATCTAATATTGACAGTGGGGTGTTAAAGTCTCCCATTATTATTGTGTGGGAGTCTAAGTCTCTTTGTAGGTCTCTAAGGACTTGCTTTATGAATCTGGTTGCTACTGTATTGGATGCATATATATTTAGGATAGTTAGCTCTTCTTGTTGAATTGAATTGATCCCTTGACCATTACGTAATGGCCTTCTTTGTCTCTTTTGATCTTTGTTGGTTTAAAGTCTGTTTTATCAGAGACTAGGATTGCAACCCCTGCTTTTTTTTTTTTTTTTTTTTTTTTTGCTTTCCATTTGCTTGGTAGATCTTCCTCCATCGCTTTATTTTGAGCCTAAGTGCATCTCTGCATGTGAGATGGGTCTCCTGAACACAGCACACTGATGGGTCTTGACTCTTTATCCAATTTGCCAGTCTGTGTCTTTTAATTGGGGCATTTAGCCCATTTACATTTAAGGTTAGTATTGTTATGTGTGAATTTGATCCTGTCATTATGATGTTAGCTGGTTATTTTGCCGATTAGTTGATGCAGTTTCTTGCTAGCATTGATGATCTTTAGAATTTGGCATGTTTTTACAGTGGCTAGGACCAGTTGTTCCTTTCCATGTTTAGCGCTTCTTTCAGGAGCTCTTGTAGGGCAGGCCTGGTGGTGACAAAATCTCTCAGGATTTGCTTGTCTGTAAAGGATTGTATTTCCCCTTCACTTATGTAACTTAGTTTGGCTGGATATGAAATTCTAAGTTGAAAATTCTTTTCTTTAAGAATGTTGAATATTGGCCCCCACTGTCTTCTGGCTTGCAGAGTTTCTGCCAAGAGATCCACTGTTAGTCTGACAGGCTTCCCTTTGCGGGAAACCTGACCTTTCTCTCTAGATGCCCTTAACATTTTTTCCTTCATTTCAACCTTGGTGAAACTGGCAATTATGTGTCTTGGGGTTGCTCTTCTTGAGAAGTATCTTTGTGGTGTTCTCTGTGTTTCCTGAATTTGAATGTTGGCCTGCCTTGCTAGGTTGGGGAAGTTCTCCTGGATAATATCTTGAAGAGTGTTTTCCAACTTGGTTCCATTCTCCCTGTCATTTTCAGGTACACCAATCAAATGTCGATTTGGTCTTTTCACATAGTACCAAATTTCTTGGAGGCTTTGTTCATTTCTTTTTACTGTTTTTTTTTTCTCTAAACTTCTCCTCTCACTTTATTTCATTAATTTGATCTTCAATCACTGATACCCATTCTTCCACTTGATCTAATTGGCTATTGAAGCTTATGCATGTGTCACATAGTTCTTGTGTCATGGTTTTCAGTTCTATCAGGTTATTTAAGGTCTTCTCTACACTGCTTATTCTTGTTAGCCATTTGTCTAATCTTTTTTCAAGGTTTTTAGCTTCCTTGCAATGGGTTCGAACTTCCTCCTTTAGCTCAGAGAATTTGGTTATTACAGACCTTCTGAAGCCTATTTCTATCAGCTTGTCAAAGTCATTCTCCGTCCAGCTTTGTTCCATTGCTGACGAGGAGCTGCGATCCTTTGGAGGAGAAGAGGTGCTCTGGTTTTTAGAACTTTTTAGCTTTTCTACTCTGGTTTCTCCCCATCTTTGTGGTTTTATCTACCTTTGGTCTTTGATGCTGGTGACCTACAAATGGGGTTTTAGTGTGGATGTCCTTTTTGTTGATGTTGATGCTATTCCTTTCTGTTTGTTAGTTTTCCTTCTAAGAGTCAGGTCCCTCAGCTGCAGGTCTGTTGGAGTTTGCTGGAGGTTCACTCCAGACGCTGTTTGCCTGGGTATCACCAGCATAGGCTGCAGAACAGCAAATATTGCAGAACAGCAAATATTGCTGCCTGATTCTTCCTCTGGAAGCTTCGTCCCAGAGGGGCACCCTCCTGTATGAGGTGTCAGTTGGTCCCTACTGGGAGGTATCGCCCAGTTAGGCTACACGGGGGTCGGGGACCCACTTGAGGAGGCAGTCTTCTGTCCTTTCTCAGAGCTCAAATGCCATGCTGGGAGAACCACTGCTCTCTTCAGAGCTGCCAGACAGGGATGTTTAAGTCTGCAGAAGTTTCTGCTGCCTTTTGTTCAGCTATGCCCTGCCCCCAGAGTTGGGGTCTACAGAGGCAGCAGGCCTTGCAGAGCTGTGGTGACTCCTCCCAGTTCGAGCTTCCCTGGCCACTTTACCTACTCAAGCCTCAACAATGGCAGACACCCTTCCCCCTGCCAGGCTGCTGCATCACAGGTTGATCTCAGACTGCTGTGCTAGCAGTGATCAAGGCTCCATGGGCTTGGGAGCTGCCAAGCCAAGTGGGGGATATAATCTCCTGGTGTGCCATTTGCTAAGACCATTGGAAAAGCGCAGTATTTGGGTGGGAGTGTCCTGATTTTCCAGGTACAGTCTGTCACAGCTTCCCTTGGCTAGGAAAGAGAAATCCCCTGACCCCTTGTGCTTCCCCAGTGAGGTGATGTCCCACCCTGCTTTGGCTCACCCTCCATGGGCTGCACCCACTGTCCAACCAGTCCCAATTAGATGGACCAGGTACCTCAGTTGGAAATGCAGAAATCACCATCTTCTGCGTCAATCACACTGGGAGCTGCAGACCGGAGCTGTCCCTATTCAGCCATCTTGGAACAGAATCTCTCATTTTCATTAATTTAAAAGTAAATGTCTATGTGGCAAGTGGCTAGCATAATAGACAGCATAGGCCCAACCATTACCCACTTGTTTCTGTTTTCATAGCATATCACTGTCTGAAATTATCTTTCTCAACTGTTTACAAATTTACAGTTTGTCTTCCCCCATTAGAATGTAGGTTCTGGGACTGGGCATGGTGCCTCACACCTGTAATCCCAACACTTTGGGAGGCCAAGGCAGGCAGATCACCTGAGGATAGGAGTTCAAGACCAACCTGGCCAACATCATAAAACCCCATCTCTACTAAAAATATAAAAAAATTAGCCGGGCATAGTGGTGCACACCTGTAATCCCAACTACTCAGGAGGCTGATGCAGGATAATCACTTGAACATGGGAGTTAGAGGTTGTGGTGAGCTGAGATTGCACCACTGCACTCTAGCCTGGGCAACAGAGTGAGACTCTGTCTCAAAAAAAAAAAAAAAAGAATGTAGGTTCTACAGGGGAAGGGGCTTGTTTTTTCACTGCTATAATTCCAGCTCCAAAACACACAGTAGGAAGGCAATAAATGATAAATGAATAGTAGGAGAAAAGACAGACTTTGTAGGCTATTATCTTTACTTTCGTAGTTTGGTTAGATCTTGTATCATACAGCTGTTGCCAAATACACTGTGTAACAAAAACAACCCAGAACTCAATAACTTCAAAGAAACATCTTTTAATCTTACAGATGTCTGGGTTACTTTAGGGTTACCTGATGGCCAGCAGACCCCACAGGCTGGCTGAGCTGTGACCACTTGCACATGTGCAGCTGCCTGGGGGTGGCTAATGAGGTTTGACGGGACTGGCCCTGCTCCAAAGACCAGCAGCAGGCCTGGGCGTGATGTCCCCAGGGCAATGGCAGAAACGTAAGAGGCAGACAGAACCCTCAAGGCCTCTAAAGCTTAGGCTTGGAACTGAAATGCCATCACTTCTGCCTCATTCTACTAGCCCACGCGAGTCTACAGCTGAGCCCAAAGGCACAGGGCCCTGCAAAATCACATGATAACTGGTGTGGGCACAGGCAGGAAAGAGGAACTGGGGGCCTTCATGCAATCTACCATTTGGCTTTTTAGTGACTGGAATGGAAACTCAGTCTGACTAGCTCAAGAAAATGATAGATCATTGTAAAGATGTGTAGAGGAGGGAATCTCAGGAGAAGCTGAGGACAGGGGCTGGGCTGGAAACCCCAGGGACTAGAGAGCAGGTGTCAGGCTTAGACAGTTCTGGGAACCTCTGCAATTAGAACTCTTTCCAATATGTCTGGGGGTTTCCCAGTCTCTCTTCCAACTGGCTTCTCTACCCTCTCATCTCCATACCTTCCCTCTTACCTTCTGCTCCTCCTAACTTGGGCTTGAATGTAGCTGATGTGGCCTATCCAGCTCCCAGGTACTTCCAGATTCTTCTGGTCTAGGTCCTTTGGCTGTCTGCCACATTCTCTCCAAATTTCTTGGTTGTGATGGGTTGACACAACTTCTGACACCGGGACCCATCCTAAATTGCTGCCCAGACCACAGATTGGCTCCTCTTAAAGTCAGGTTCCTAGTTCTGAGCCAATGAGCTATGGCTGCAGGACGATATAGAACCAAATGTCCCTGAGAATAAGGCAAGCCTCATGGTGGACATGCCCCACAGTCGTGAGCAGCAGAGCAAATGATGTGCCAGTGCCTGCGTATCCCGGATCCCAAAGGCCGAGAGAGTGGTGAAGTACAGGGCCTGGTATCTGTGATTATTGTGTTTGTCTTGCTCCTCTTCGTTTAGGAAACTGTCCTTCCCTAATTCCGTGGTAATTCAGGGGCGGGGGGGTGTCAAACATGGCTCCCATTCCCCTCTCTTCCCCAGCTCTCTAGGGAGTCTGAATCCCAAGCCAGAACACCGAGGGTGGAGCTACTGGAGTCAAGTCCTTCAGAGAGCCATGGGCTCGGAACACCGCACTGGACCCCTCCTGTGGAGATCCTGACCCCCTCACTTCTGTCTTTTGCAAAGCCTGGTTGTTTTCACTCCCGGCACCCTTTCAACAAGTCTGCATTTTTTATTCAAGTGGGGATAGAGTGATTCTTGTTACTTAGAAGCAAAGAAGCCTAAGCAATATTATGTGCATGCTCGGGACAGAGTTTCCTTAGAAGGAAAGAGGCAAAGGATGGAGACAGAAATCACGTTTTCAACTGTCCTATTTCTGTATTAGGATGCATGGGTTACAAATTCTCCTCATCTACCAGGGTTGCATTAGGGTCACTTAGGTAGGAAAGAAACATACCAAGACAGATGAGGCTCATCCAAACTCTTGCTTCATAACTTTGACTTGGGCCAGCATCTGGAGGCACCATTTAAAAAGCTGAAGAGGGCATTGTGTGCCTCCAAAGTTACCCTGAGAAAGGCATAAGGATGCATCACCTTGAGCTAATTTTTAAAAATCAGACAACAAAAATGAGCAATGTTGTATTCAAAAGTGGTGGTGGGCGGGGGAGTTCTCTTTTAAAATATCAATATCATAGAGGACGAAGAAAGGCTGTAGAAATGTTTCAGATTGAAGGCCGCTAAAGAGATGTAAATTTAATGCAATGCCTGGCCTTAGGTTGGATCTTGTACTGGAGGGCAAAAAAAAGAAAATATTGTAAAACCTAGTATTAGGTCAACTGATGAAACTGGAACATGGGCAATCAGTTAAAGTCTTGTATCAATGCACATTTATGCGCTTATGTAAAAGAAGAGCCTTTTTCTTACAAAATACAAATTCAAGTATTTAGGGAGAAAAGGCCATAATATAAGCAACTACTCTCAAATGGCTCAGAAACAAATTGTAGATAGATAGACAGACAGACATATATAAGCAGACAGAGACAGAAAGTGATCAAATAGGGTGAAATGTCAATAGGTGAATCTGAGTAAAAGGTGTGTGGCAGTCTCTATACTATTTTTATTTTTGCAACTTTTTGTACATTGGAAATCAGTTCTGATACACATTTAAAGGAAAAGGCTGGTGAGATGTTTATAGAATGGCTTTGTTGGATTAAAATGTAACTAGCTTTTAATATTTTTATTTTGTTTTCCATGTAAGTCGCTGATCCAGGCATGCACACACACACACAGTATCATTGACGAAACGGCAGCTGATTTTATTGATCTTGTTACAGTGTTCTCTGAGGACCTTCTAACCACATGCCAGGCATTTTCATGTATCATTCAAGGCTTACAACAATCTGAGGGCTGACGATGATCATCTCCATCTTGCATGTGAGCAGGAGGCCCTGCTTTGGTACACGCTGCTGTCATACCATGGTTCAGATGTGCTCTGGTGGACACGTACCCACAGCCCAAGGAAAGTAACAATCAGAAACACTTCTTCCCTGAAATCTCTGTGAGGCCCTGGGAACCCAAGGCAGAGAGGCAGCGCTGCCCTGAAACTGGGAAGCAGAGCGCAGCAGAGAGAGGGACGGGCTCCAGGGCCCTCCTGGCCTCCGACACTGGGGTGTGCACACACTGTGGCTCAGGGAGCAGCTACAGGCCATGGCATACCACCGCAGGCCGCAGTGGCTGAAGCAGGCCCTGTGGACTTTCCAGACGCTTCTCAGAACTCAGTGAGTCCAGAGGGGAGAGGTGGAAAAGGACAGGCAGGTACTACCCGATGGCACAGAGAGGGCTATATCAATGACCCCTCCACCACAGTGCAGCTTCCGCCCAGACACAGAACTGCTACATGATCTGGGGGGCAGTGCAAAATGAGCACGCAGGGCCACTTGTTTTAAAAATCTTAAGAATTTCAAGGTCAGGCGCGGTGGCTCACGCCTGTAATCCCAGCTCTTTGGGAGGCTGAGGCAGGTGGATCACCTGAGGTCAGGAGCTCGAGACTAGCCTGGCCAATGTAGTGAAACCCCGTCTCCACTAAAAATATAAAAATTAGGCAGGCATGGTGGTATGCACCTGTAGTCCCAGTTACTCAGAAGGCTGAGGCAGGAGAATAGCTTGAACCCGGGAGGTGAAGGTTGCAGTGAGCTGAGATCGTGCCACTGCACTCCAGCCTGGCGACAGAGCAAGACTCTGTCTCAAAAAAAAAAAAAGAAAAAAATTCAGGATGGTAATATCTGAACATTGAAGTGCAGGGCCCTTCTGAGCACAGTGCCTTGCGTAACCGCACAGGGCGCAGGCCCCTAAAGCAGACCCTGACCAGACACTGCTGGGAACTCTATATACGGTATTCCTCATCTCACAAAGCCCTTTGAGGGGGACACTTTTATCTCGATTGAATAGATGAGGACGCTGAGCCCCAACGTGATTAAGTGAACAAGGCCCAGCTGCCAGAGCTCAGTAACAAATGAATGGATAAATGAGTAGATGAATGAATGAAAGCGGCAGATAGCCCTAACTTCAAAGCCAGTGTTCTGTTCACTCTACAAGTTCACATGAGGGACACCCCTGAGAACTCTAGAAGGTACGCTGGGCTACAATCAGTCTGGCAGTTTTTTCTGATATTGCTTTGTCCAGGCTAGCACAGCTCTGGGAAACCACAGAAATTCTGCCCTGCAATCCTGTGCAGATGGCACAGGCAGCGAGTGGCAGAACCTGGATTCGTGCAGGACCCCCTCAGCTGATTCCCTGCCCTTCCCATGAAGTCAAGGCTGCCAGGGCCTCTGGACGCCCTTACCTAAGCACTAGCCATCCGGGGCCTCTGGATGCCCTTACCTAAGCGCTCGCCATTCAAAGGACCCATCTGTTGTTAGTCAAAAGTTAATTTACTGTGAGCTAGAACTCATTTACAAGCCTGTAGCACGTGCTGTTACATACCTGAAACTGTGGGAAATTTTCATCTTAAAGTGTGGATTTGATATCTACAAGAGCCAAGAGTACTGTGTGTCATGTTGCATAAGGTAGAGACTAATGCCTGGGTTTACTTGGGATTTTTCTGTTGAAGAAGAGAGCAGCACCGAACACGGGGTTCATGCCTGTAATCCTAGCACTTTGGGAGGCTGAGGCAGGTGGATTGCTTGAACGGAGGAGTTTGAGACCAGCCTGGCCAACGTGGCAAAACCCCATCTCTACTAAAAATACAGAAATTAGCCAGGCGTAATGGTGCACGCCTGTAATTCCAGTTACTCAGGAGGCTGAGGCAAGAGAATCACCTGAACCCGGTAGGCAGAGGCTATAGTGAGCCGAGATCATGCCACTGCAATCCAGCCTGGGCGACAAAGAGAGACTCTGTCTAAAAAAAAAAAAAAAGAAAGAAAACTGGCAATGAAGTGAAGTAATAGCAACAAACTAGGGCAATAAAGTCATCAAAACTTATTATTCCAAAAAGATATTCTAAAAATCTGAGAAATGCACATAGTTATAAAAGGTACATCACCTTCCAAAGTAAAGAACTATTCCTCTAAAAGGAAATCTGTTTGGCCGTGACATTTATAACATTCATTCTAAGAAGGCAGCCTCATTGAATCAGTAATCAAAAGCCTCACAACAATGAAAAACCCAGGCTTAGATGGCATCATTGGTGAATTCTACCAAACATTTCAGGAATTTACACCAACCCTCCTCAAACTCTTCCACAAAATTGAAGAGGAGGGAACTCTTCCTAGCTCATTCAATGAAGCTAGCATGATACTAAAGTCAGACAAAGACATTATAAGGAAAGAAAACTACAGACCAGTATATCTGATGAATATCAGTGCCACAAGCCTCAATAAAATACTAGCAAACAGAATTCGACAGCACATTAAAAGGATTATACCCCCTGACCCAATGGGATTTATTCTTGGAATGCAAGAATGGTTCAACATACAAAAATCAATCACTGTAACACATCACATTAACAGAATGAAGGAAAACAACCCTGATTATCTCAATTGACGGATAAAAGGCAGTTGCTAAAATTCAACATACTTTCATGATAAAAACACTCAATAAACTAGGATTAGAAGGAAACCACCTCAGTATAATGAGGGTTGTACATAAACAGACAACTAACATCATACTCAATGGTGAAAGACAAAGTTTTTCCTCTAAGATTAGAAATGAGGCAAAAATGCTCATTTTGCCGCTTTTATTCAACATAGCACTGGAAGTCCTACACAGAACAATTAAACAAGAAAAAGAAATGAAGGCATCCAAATTGGAAAGGAAGAAGTAAAATTGTTTCCATTTGCAGATGATAAGATTACACACACAGACGGATACACACACACAAATACATAAACAGATCCTGTTAGAACTAATCAATGAGTTCAGGAAAGTTGCAGGATACCAAATCAACCCACAAAATCAGTTGTGTTTCTTACACTAAAAATGAAGAATCCAAAAGGGAAATTAAGAAAACAATTCCATTTACAATAGCATAAAAAGAATAAACTTAACCAAGGAGGCAAAAGACTTGTACACTGGAAACTACAAAATGTTGCTGAAAAAAATTAAAGACAACTAAATGGAAATACATCCTGTGCTCATGAATTTGGAAGACTTAATAGTTAACGTGTTCATGCTACCCAATGTGACCTAATTAATGCAATTCATACCAAAATCCTAATGGCAGTTTTTGCAGAGGAAAACTCCACCTTAAAACTCATATGGAATCTGAAGGAATGCTGAATAGTCACAACAGTCTTGGAAAAGAAGACCAAAGTTGGAAGACTCACACTTCCTGATTTCCTGATTTCAAAACATACTACAGAAAGCAAAACAGTGTGGTGCTGGGATAAAGACAGATATATAGACCAGTGTAATAGAATAGAGAAGTAAAGTGTATTCCAGAAGTAAAATGTCAAATGATTTTTGAAAAAGGTGCCAAGACCAACCAATGCGGAAAGGACAGTCTCTTCAACAAATGGTGCTGTGAAAATTGGATATGCAATGCAAAAGAATGAAGTTGGACCCTTACCCTACACCATACACAAAAATCAATTCAAAATAAACCGAAGACCTAAATATGGGGGGTAAAACTGTAAAACGCTCAGAAGAAAACATAGGGGAAAAGCCTCATGACATTGGATTTGACACCAAAAGCACAGGTAACAAAAGTAAAAACAGATAAATTGGATGACATCAAAATTTAAAATTTCTGTGAATCAAATGACATAATTAAGAGAGTGAAAGGCAACCTACAGGAGAGAAAATATTTGTAGACCATGTATCTGATAAGGGATTAATATCCAGAATATATAAAGAAGTACTACAATACAACAACAACAGCAGAAAGAAAAAACGAATAACCCAATTTAAAAATAGGCAAAGGACGTGAATAGACATTCCTCCAAAGAGGATGTAAAAGTGGCCAAAAAGCATATGAAAAGATGCTCAACATCACGAATCATTATGGAAATACAAATCAAAACCATAATGAGATATCATCTCACATCTATTAGGAGGGTTACTATTGAAAAAACAAAACATGACAAGTGTTGGTGAGGATGTGGAGAAAGTGGAACCTTGTGTAGGAAAAGAAAGAAAGATCAGACTGTTACTGTGTCTATGTAGAAAGGGAAGACATAAGAAATCCCGTTTTCACCTGTATTTTGAAAAATTGCTTTGCTGAGATGCTGTTAATTTGTAACTTTGCCCCAGCCATTTTGCCCCAACCCTGTGCTCACAGAAACATGTGTTGTATGGAATCAAGGTTTAAGGGATCTAGGGCTGTGCAGGACGTGCCTTGTTAACAAAATGTTTACAAGCAGTATGCTTGGTAAAAGTCATCGCCATTCTCTAGTCTCAATAAACCAGGGGCACAATGCACTGCAAAAAGCCGCAGAGACCTCTGCCTTGGAAAGCCGGATATTGTCCAAGGTTTCTCCCCATGTGATAGTCTGAAATACGACCTCATGGGATGAGAAAGACCTGACCGTCCCCCAGCCTGACACCCGTAAAGGGTCTGTGCCAAGGTGGGTTAGTGAAAGAGGAAAGCCTCTTGCAGTTGAGATAGAGGAAGGTCACTGTCTCCTGCCTGCCCTTGGGAACTAAATGTCTTGGTATAAAACCCGATTGTACATTTGTTCAGTTCTGAGATAGGAGAAAAACTGCCTTATGGTGGGAGGCGAGACATGTTGGCAGCAATGCTGCCTTGTTATTCTTTACTCCACTGAGATGTTTGGGCGGAGAAAAACATAAATCTGGCCTACGTGCACATCCAGGCATAGTACCTCCCCTTGAACTTAATTATGACACAGATTCTTTTGCTCACATGTTTTCTTGCTGACCTTCTCCCCACTATTACCCTGCTCTTCTGCGGCATTCCTCTTGCTGAGATAGTGAGAATAATCATCAATAAAAACTGAGGGAACTCAGAGACCGGTGCCGGTTCAGGTTCTTGGTACGCTGAGTACCGGTCTCCTGGGCCCACTGTTGTTTCTCTATACTTTGTCTCTGTGTCTTATTTATTTTCTCAATCTCTCGTCCCACCTGATGAGGTATACCCACAGGTGTGGAGGGGCAGGCCACCCCTTCAACCTTGTATGTGATTGGTAGCAATATAAAATGGTGCAGGCTCTATAGAAAATAGTATGGAGGCTCCTCAAAAAATTTAAAATAGAATTACCATATGATCCAGGAATTCCACTTCTGGGTATAATATGGTCTGGCTTTGTGTCCCTACCCAAATCTCATGTAAAATTGTAATCCCCACATGTTGGAGGACAGGCCTGGTGGGAGGTGACTGAATCATGGGGTTGTATTTCCCCCTTGTTGTTCTTGTGATAGTGAGTTCTCACGAGATCTGGTTGTTTAAAACTGTATAGCACCTCCCCCTTCTCTCTCTCACTCTTGCCACCATATGAAGACATGCTTGCTTCCCCTTCACCCTTCTGCCATGATTGTAAGTTTCATGAGGCCCCCCAGCCATGCCTTCTGTACAGCCTGCAGAGCTGTGAGTCAATTAAATCTATTTTCTTTATAAATTACCCAGTCTCCGGTAGTTATTTGTAGCAGTGTGAGAATGAACTAATCCAGGGTATATATGCAAAAGAATTGAAAGCAGGATCTCGAAGAGGTATTTGCACACCCATATTACTAGCATGGAGTGAGACCACTGCCTCTCCTGCTGACCCTCCCTTCTTCTCCACCACCCCCTCCCTGTTTCCCTAGTTTATAAGACAGGAGAAAAATGAGAAAGCGAAAAGTTGGAAAGAAACAGAAATAAGATAAATAGCAGGACAACCTTGGTGCTATCACCTGGCCCTGGTGGTTAAAATAATAATAATAATAATATTAACCCGTGACCAAAACTACTTGTGTTATCTGTAAATTACAGACATTGTATGAGAAATCACTGTAAAACTTTTGATTCTGTTAACTGATGTATGTGGCCCCCAGTCACATTCCCCATGCTTGCTCAATCTATCATGACCCTTTCACATGGACCCCGTAGAGTCGTAAGCCCTTAAAAGGGCCAGGAATTTCTTTCTCAGGGAGCTTGGCTCTTAAGACACAAGTCTGCCGAAGCTCCCAGTCAAATAAACCTCTTCTTTCTTTAATCCGGTGTCTGATGAGTTTCGTCTGTGGCTCGTCCTGCTACAATAGCAGCATTGTTCACAATAGCCAAGAGGTGGAAGCATCCAAAGTGTCCACCTACAGATGAATGAATAAAGAATACAATACATGAATATTCACACAATGGAATATCAGCCTTAAAAAGGAAGGAAATTCTGACACATACTACAACATGGATGAACCTTGAGGATATTATGCTAAGTGAAATAGGTCAATCGCAAAATGACAAATACTGCATAATTCCACATCTGAGGCACCTGGAGTAGTCAGTCATTGAGATAGAAAGTAGAATGGTGGTTGCCAGGGGCTGGAGAGGGGCAATGAGGAGCGGTTTGGTTAGAACAGATATCAGTTTGGGAAGATGAAAGTTCTGTAGGTGGATGGTGGTGATGCTTGCACAACAATGTGAATGTACTTAATGTCTTAGAACTATACACTTAAAAATGTTAAGACGGTAAATTTTATGCTGTATGCATTTTGTCATAATTCTACAAAATTAAAGGCAGTTTCATTAGTTCTCTGTTATAACTTGGATGCCAGTTCATGCAGAAAGGCAATCTCTTCAGGTCTCCCAGGGTGGAGTGGTGACCCGGAAGAGAATCCTGTTCACTGGAGCAGGGGGTTGCTCTCTTTCGAAGATGCAATGGAGGTTTTCTCTTTCTCCACATGAAGGGCAGGAAAGATGACAATGGCAGGGGGTGGGGGATAGGCAGTGAAGTGCATTCAGCAAACTGTGGAGTTCCATCCAGACCAAGAAATTCTCCTTAAATGAAGTCTGTGGCACAGTTCTGGCTTTCATGCCCACTGTCTTCTGTGATGCTCTTGGTAACCAGCAAAGAGGGCAGGGCATGTTGTGTCACATCTGCTTTTTGTGAGTTTAGACCAGGGGTTCTCCACCTCGGCACTATTGTCTTTTGGGCCAGAGGATTCTGTTGTGTGTGGCTGTCCTGTGCATTGTTGGATGTATAGCGGCATCCCTGGTTTCTACCCACTAGATGCCGGTAGCCCTCCCCCCCCCCCCAGTTGTGACAATCAAAAATGCCTCCTGACATCACCAATGTCCCCTGGGGGGCAGAATCACTCCTGTTTCAGAACCATTAGGTTAAAGGTTTTGAGACGCACACAGAGTCTGCACAAACCCAAGTCTTCTAATTCCAGATCTCCCATTTGGCCATGACACCAAGTTATTCTCCACCTAAGGCCCCCTTGACAGCCACTCCCCACCTTTCTCCTCCCTAGAGCAGGACATCAAGGGATGCCTCACTGGGCTTCCTGGCTCTCTGTCTCAAGTGGGTCAGCAAAATGGGAGCCACTGGTGAGAGAGAGGAGGGGGGAAGTGAGAGGGTGGGGTGTGTCTTCACCTGTCCTGGCCTCCATCCCTGCACACCGATGGGGACTATGACAATGAGTTGGCTACACCAGGCTCTGGCATGACCTCTGCCTCCCTCTGCCCAGTGAGGCCTGGGAACAAGGACAGCTCCCACAGCCACTGCCCCTGCCTGCTTCCCACTCCCTTGTCCCTGGCATGGCCCTTGCATGCCTCTGTGCATGGACCTTTGATTCATTTATTTCCAATTAAATCCTCTGACTGGGTCATCTGCTCCAGCCTGTTAAAACCATCACCCAAACTTAGGACAAGAACTAAAAGTCAGCAGGTGAACACGCTGCAGCTGATTATCCACACCCTCCCTTCCAGCAAGCTCTCTGCTGCTCTGATGAATACATCTCCTCTCTCTGAAAGCCCCCAATCCTGCTCGCTAATGCTCTTACGGTGTGCTTCTCCCGCCACCTTGGGTTAAGTTATTTCTGTCCCATCTTATCTCCTCCACTGGACTTGGGGATTTGGGAGGAAAAAAGAAAGGGATTGTATTTCACTCCATGTATATGAAAATGAATTATTTTGTGTTGCTTTCCATTTTTCTTCAATACTTGGATACAAAATTGTATTAAGATATTTTTAGAATTATTTTGAACTTCCACGGTTTTTAGAATAATCTATGAAATTTTCAGTTTTTGAAACTTTCACAGATTTCTTTCTACCTTTTGGATCTCATTGGGGAAGTACTCCAGGCACCTGCAGCATTTAGTCCCATCTGTTGGGGACTAACTGGCTCGCGGCATTTTTTCAAAGCTCTACAGGGGCCAAACAAGATGCTTGGCTTAGTCTAATAAGCTCTCTGGGTGCCCTTGTGCCTGAAAGTACTAACTTTCGGGTATTTTCTTGGACTTCTCAGAACCAAATGGCACCTCACTTCAAATCATGGTCCACTTGTTAAACTTACTGAGTGCTTGATACGTGCCCAGAGTGTGATCCGCACTCGATATGTGGATAATTAATTCAAATGTAATCTGACTTAACATACTCTGTACTCCAACTCTGCAGACAAATTTGTAGTGGAAGGAGTCTGGTGCATGAATAAATAGATACAAATTCAGTATGAAATACGTGTTTCATGACATTTTTGTGGAAAGGAAGTGAGGAAAGTTGGGAGGAGCAGATGTGATGAACATCCAGTTTTTGGGGAGGCCTCAGGGATGCCCGAAAGGAAGTCACTACCCAATCCAGGTAGCCCTGGTCCAGGAGAGGTGAGGAGGAGGGGCTGGGGAGCTAGTGACACAGACAGAGGAGGGCCCATAAGCACACCACAAAGCTGGAGAAAGACAGCAGTTAAAGAAAAGTGGCATAAAGTCAGAAACAAGTCTGAGATGCAACAGTGTCTTGCTCTGTCACCCAGGCTGGAGTTCAGCGGCATGATCACGGCTCACTGCAGCCTCTGTCTGCGGTGACGGCTCAAGCAATCCTCCTGCCTCAGCTTCCCGTGTGGCTGGGACCACAGATGCGTGCCACAACGCCCAGGCTGCTCTTGAACTTCTGGGCTCAAGGAATCCTCCCACCTTGGCCTCCCAAAGTGCTGGGATAGGTGTCAGCCACCACACCCAGCTAGAATTAGTTTCTTTAAACGCTAGGCACTGAGTAACACAGAATGCCTGAGACATGATCATTGCCCCTAGGAAACTCAGCTGAAAATCCAAGTATGCAAGACTGCCTGGATGCCCAGAAGGCCTAGGAACGACATCAAGAAACCTAAGCCCATAGGCCGGGGTCTGTGAGAGCCAAGAGAGAAGGCTTTCTGGGCAGGGTGACCAAAGTTGTAGCCTGGCAAGCAGGGCAGATCCACACCAGCCTCAGAGGAGCAGGCAGGGCCAGCTGTGCTGCAGGCATCTTCATAGAGAAGACACAGGAAGGGTTTCTGAGGGCAGACGCAGGGAAGGGTGCAGGGCTGATTCTGAGTCAAGGGCCACCTTCTCTCTGCCCTGCTCATATGTACCACTTATGTTATCCAGAGCGAAGCAGTGAACAGTGTAGGGCTGTGGCTGGTGGCTGCAGTGAGGCCAAAGACCACAGTCCTGTGGGAACCTCTCTGATCCTCCAGAGACCTCAGGGGCACAAATAAAGCAATCCAACGTACAGAGAAGACAGACATGGAAAAAGTATGTTTGGGTTTTTAGAGACTGTATTAGTCCATTCTTGCATCACTATACACAAATACCTGAGATTGGGTAATTTATAAAGAAAAGAGGTTAATTGGCTCATGGTTCTGCAAGCTGTACAGGAAGCATGGTGCTGGCATCTGCTCGGCTTCTGGTGAAGCCTCAGGGAGTTTTCACTCAAGGTGGAAGACAAAGGGGGAGCAGGCACTTCACATGGTGAATGCAGGCTCAAGGTGGGGGGAGGTGCCACATACTTTTAAACAACTAGATCTCATGTGAACTCCAAGCGAGGGCTCACTTATCACCAAAGGGATGGCCCAAGCCATTCATGAGGCATCTGCCTCCGTGATCCAAACACCTCCCAGCAGGCCCACCTCCCACATCAGGGATTACATTTCAACATGGGATCTGGGTGAGGATAAATATCCTAACTATATCAGGGACCATCTCAAAAAAGTGTCCCAGAAGAGCAGGGGTTGGAAGAAAAGGTGTTTTGTGTGAATGTGAGCAGTGCCTTCATGAACATGGAATGTGGGGCCATCCTGGAAGAGGTAACCCTCAGCCACACACACAAGAACACACCCAAGTGTGTGTGCACACACATGCACAGCCACATGATGGCTTTATATCCCATCTCAATAGACTGTCCTGAATCCCTTCTTTTGGAAGCAGGAGCTATATCTATCTTTAGCGTTCCTGTAAATACCACAGCACTCAGGACACTGCATGAAACCCAGTGTCTTCTAGAGCAGTTGGTAACTGTCATTAAAGATGGTCCTCCCTAATGTGGGCAGAGGAAGCCAGTCCAATGGCCGGCAAGGTACACATGCAGGTGTACAGGTAATGGTGTTGAGTCAGATTTCTCTGGTTGCTATGGTTTCAAGGTCACTGGATGGTAACTAGGCAGCTTTGCCGGTACCTTGTCCCTGTGCTTTCCCTCAAACTCTAAACTGACCTGAGAAACCCCTAACCTGACATGCAACTAGTCCTCTATGCTATATTTCCAGTTGCCATCTTGGACACCTCTACTTACATTTTGCGGACACAGCGATGTGTCCCAAACTGCAGTCTTGTTCCCTTGCAAACATGCCCTCCACTTGCATCCCTTCCTCATCATTCACTGTGCTGCCCAAACTACAAGCATGAGCATTTGCCTTTTATCCTCGATTCTGGCTCTCTGTCGCGTCGGCGATCCTTCCCCGTTGCTGTGGAGATGCTTCCCCGGCACGTACCTGAACCATAGCTGGATGCTGATTGCTCTTTCTGCCTCCTGCTTTTACTCCCACCCTCACCTCCTTCTCCACACTCCTACCACCGATGTCTTCGAAAATGCAAATGTGAGTACCTCACTCCCCACTTCAGTATCTGTCAGTGACCCTGAAATGCATTCAAAAAGAAGTACAATATCTTGGCAAGGTCTACCAGTCTTAATTCAGTGTCGTGTTTCTTCAGTCTCATCTCTGGCCATAACAAAATGTCCTGTGCAGTGCTCTGTCATGCTTCCAAGCCTGACCCCCCTCATCCCAGTCCTGCAGACTTGTCACATGTCATGTCCTTCTGATTGCTGGTTTTCTTCTGTTTCCATGTAAGCATGTGAATTGCTTGAGGACAAGGGTAGTGCCTTGTTCATCATGAAATTTCTGGCATCATGCTTTGCACATAATAGTTATCCAACAAATGTGGGTCGAATGAATGAATTGTATGCAACACCGGATCAGGAGCTATGATACAAGTATTTTGGTGGCATAGGCTTGTCTCAGAGAAGCCTCTAAGCCTCCCTAAGAGTTCATGGCCATAAACCAATAGTTTCAGAGCTACTCCTTTTTGATATGGATATATCTTGGGCTTATTAAATTGAAAGTATATATTTTATTTTTTAAATGTTATTAAGTTAACTAGGGGCATCGCTCCACCCTCAAAATTGTTTTGGAGACACCATTAACCCACCTAAATTATTAATTAAAAAGCCATTTATTCCGCACTGTTTGAGGCTGTCCTGCTTACCTACAGATATTCGTCTAAGAGCCCACAGACACTCAGACACCCGCAAACACAACTTGCTTTCTGGACCTCCCACAACATTCCTCACTTTAGATCTTTTTTGTCTTATCCCCTGTCTTTCAGCTTTCCCATTGCAGAACTGTTGAGAATAATCGAAAATGCTCTGCCTGGCAACTTCCAAGAACAAAACCCCAGGGACTAAGAGAACGCGATGATTTTTAAGCTGCCAGTTAAGATGCAGCTCCTTCATCATCACAGGTGAAGCACCAATGCCTCTCGCACGTGAAATCCGTACACTCCTAGAGTCTTACTACCTAATACATTTCCGCAATCCGGGACGCCTGTCATTAGCGTCTCCAATAGTTCTGGGCACGAGGCGGACTGCGGCAGTACTGTATTAAAAAGTTAAAGTTTTTCCCTGGGACACCCTCTCCTCACAGCTATTAACGAGGTGAGAGAAATCAGGTGACTCCCAGTCATCATGCAGAGGTTTCCTCACCATTTACGATCCAGTCAAATTAAACAATAAAAATAAAATCCTATTGGCGCAGCGGCCACCAAGTCTTCGAGGCCTGGCCTCGGTGGGCGGGGCCGAGGCCGGAGGAGAGGGGCTGTACGAGTGGGCGTGACCTCGCGGAAGGAGCTGCGGGGGGCGGGGCCAACGGGGAGCGGCGGGGCTGTCGGGTGGGTGGGACCTCGTCGGAAGAGTTGCGGAGGGCGGGACCAACCAGGAAAGGGCGGGGCTGTCGGGTAGGCGGGACCTTACGAGAGAAACTGCGGAGGGCGGGACCAACTAGGGGGGCGGGCCTGTCGGATGGGCGGGACCTCGAGGGAGGATCTACGGAAGGTGGAGCTGGTGAGGGGAGGGGCTGGTCAAGAGGAGGAGCCGATCGAGGGGAGGGGCTGGTCGAGGGGAGGGGTTGGCCGAGGGGAGGAGCCGGTCGAGAGGAGGGGCCGGTCGAGGGGAGGGGCCGGTCGAGGCGAAGGACTGGTCGAGGAGAGGGGAAGGGCTGGTAGAGGGGAGGGGAGAGGAGGGGTTGGGGGCTGGTTGAGGGAAGGGGTGGGCAGGGGAGGGGAGGGGTTGGGGGCTGATTGAGGGGAGGAGAAGGGAGGGGAGGGGATGGGAGGCGGGGCTTAGCGGGGTTCCGCGAAACAGCCGCTCGCTCGGGTTCCCGGGCCTCTCTGTGCGCCTCAGTGCAAAGCGTGCGGGGCACTCTTGACTGCAGCGAGACCCGCGGCGGTGAGGGGGCGAAGCCAGGAGGCCACGGTTCACGCCTCGCCGGCTGCAGAAGTTGTTGCCATACATTTCAAATGTGCATTTCCTACGTCTCAGGCTCTGTCTTGCGCCTCCACAGCGGGCCACGGCCCTATCACCGCAATCGCAGCCACACGCTCCCTCCCCTGACTTGACTTGACTCGGCTCTGCTCTGCGGCCAGCCCCGTGCCCTGAGGCCGCGGCCTGCCTTAGGCCGACTCTCAGCGACTCGCGACTGAGAGCGCGGGTGTGAACCGGTCGCGCGGAGAGGGTGGGGGGAGCGGGGAGCGTTAGGGCACGTGGGGGCACGTCGACCAATGGCAGGGCGCTGTTGAGGGCAGCGGGGCGGGCCCGGGCGCGGGGGCGGGGCGAGAGGCGAGCGGGCGGGGCTGGGCGGC
>NC_045439.1:4792560-4804416 GCF_002776525.5 Piliocolobus tephrosceles | reverse complement strand
TATTTTATTTTATTTTATTTTTGAGACAGAGTTTTGCTCTTGTTCCCATGCTGGAGTGCAATGGCGTGATCTCGGCTCACTGCAGCCTCCACCTCCCAGGTTCAAGTGATCCTCCTGCCTCAGCCTCCCAAGTAGCTGGGATTACAGGCTCCCGCCACCATACCCAGCTAATTTGTGTGTGTGTGTGTGTGTATTTTTAATAGAGACAGGGTTTTACCATGTTGGCCAGGCTAATCTCAAACTCCTGACCTCAGGTGATCCACCCACCTCAGCATCCCGAAGTGCTGGGATTACAGACGTGAGTCACCACGCCCAGCCCCTTTCAAGCCTTTTAACGTCATGTCACCTTCACAATGAGCAGCTGCTCCCATTACCCAGTGAACTCACCTTCCGATGGGACAGTTACCCTACTTGGGGCTTCACAGCCTTAAGAGATGTGCAAAGCAGGGACCTGCCCAGGGCAGAGCAGCCAGACGACATGGAAATAATCCCAACAGAGAAAGCATTCAGGAACCTGGCCTCTGGTTGATATAACACACTACTTCAAGTATATGGCAGGTCCGTATAATAAAATCCTGCCTGGCTATTCTTCAGCCTCGTAGAAAGCAAGAAAGCAGGTGGCATATGTTGCAGAACAATTCTTGGGTAGAACAAGGGGATATTTGATGGTTTGGGTTTTCTGGCTAACACGGTAAAACCCCGTCTCTACTAAAAATACAAAAAACTAGCCAGGCGAGGTGGCGGGTGCCTGTAGTCCCAGCTACTCGGGAGGCTGAGGCAGGAGAATGGTGTAAACCCGGGAGGCGGAGCTTGCAGTGAACTGAGATCTGGCCACTGCACTCCAGCCTGGGCGACAGAACGAGACTCTGTCTCAAAAAAAAAAAAAGAAAGAAAGAAAGATAAAGTCCTGGATAGAGTGGTAGAGTGGAAAATATTTCAGCCTGGGGGTTAGAAAATAAACATGCCGATTCTTGCTTTGCCATAAATGATGTCACCTAACTTGTGTGACCCTGTTTTCTCATCCCTAAAATGATTGGATGAGTTTAAGATTAGGCTCTTTTTAAATGTATGGGACAGATCAGGTGCTATCCTTCTTGAAAGACATTTTCCCTGCAAGTATGGCAGGCTGTATCTTTCATTGTAGCAAAATTCTGTTAAAGGTCCTAACTGCTGCCCTGTAACTTTTGCCTTATTCTAGAAACTTCTCCTTGAATGACATGTGTTGGTACATGTTTCTTCTCTTTCAGATAGAACGGTTAATTTTGACTTGTTGCTTATGTACATGTGTCCTGGAAATAAAAGTTTCTTCCCACTCCTTATTGCTGATTTATTTCATGGGAAGTCTAAGGAACGAGGCAACAAATGGGCTCATGGGTCACCTGAAGTTGGAAAATTCTGTGGAGATTAACAAAGGAGACTCACTTTTGAGCCTCTGTTCTCAGTGTAACATTCAAATCTGTGGAAACATAACTAGGCATATTTTCTGATTATTTAGAATGTTAATAAATTGCTCTGAGATTCCTCAAGTCCATTTTGTAAGATCAGACCATAGGTGGGTGTTGTTTCTTTTAAGTTTGTGTACTGTGTCCAATGTTACATTTTTAAAAGTGTTCGTGCTTTTTGTAAAGTGATTTGTTTTAAACACATTAAAGGTTGTTTGAGTATTGTCATGTATTTTACACCTGCTTCAGCTGAGTTTTGTTTGAAAGTCTCTACAGCAACTCTTACATAATATCTGTTGCTGAAGAGAAAGAACAATCCTCTCTCCAACTCGTTAGCTAGCTTTGCCACCTTCTACCTTTAGTAACAGCTTTTTAACTGTTATAATCTCTCCCTTTACCTTCCAGTGCCACCACTCCCTGATGGTCTAGACCTAGGGAGACTGACAGTCGCCTCGGGTCGCATAGGCATTAGGCGGAGGAGTAATTTTTTTAGAAATTAAAACTGAAATTTAAAAAAGATTTATCTAATAATACACCCATTAAATGTTAACAAATAGCATTTTTATGAAAAATATCTTTGCAAGAAATACTCCTTCTTTTCACAGTCTCTGTAGCAAGTTTTCACCTGAGTTAGTGGGAGGAAGACAAGGACAGCCCTTTTGTTCTGTATGACCCCTCCAAGGAGGGCTCCTGACACCCCATAGGCTCACTTCTGAGCTTGGGGCTTTCGCTAGAACCTCCCATGCCTTCACTTCCGTCAGTCTTTTCCCAGCTTTTTCCATATAACCCTAAGCTGAACTTCAGTGAAACCCAGAGAAGACCAAGAGAAATAATACTTTAAAAATCTTTTTGAAATTCATATGTAATGATTATGGAGCAAATGGAATCACTTGCTTTTACTTGCCATATCTTGGCTCACTCTTCCAGCGCCTCCCCATGGTCTTTCCTTAGAGCCCAGGGGCATGGGAAAGAGGTACTGCAGGGCGGATCCATCCCCTGCAACCGCTGCAGCCGCAGCCGGGCTTTGGGGTTGTTAGCAGGCAGCTGTCCTGAGCTTGCTGCCCGTGGGGCATGAGAGAGTGGTGGGTTCTTCCTTAAGTGGCTCCCTTCTGTAGCCCCCATTCCCGTCCTACATCACAAGCTGCAAGGTCGGTAGACCCCAGGTACCTCCTTTGTGACCTCTACCGCTCTAGACCAAGGGTTCCAATCAGAATACTTGACTGTGGGGCCAGATGTTTTGTTGCGGGGCTGCCCAGTGGCCCCGTACTTTGTAGGACATTCACCAGCGTCCCTGGCCTTACCCCTCGATGCCAGTGGCCCACGGCCCCCACTAAGTGTGACAACCAAAATGCCTCCAGACATTGCCTAACGTCTCCTGGAGGATCACATCGCCCCCTGTTGAGCCACTGCACTATGGAGACACCTTTCCAAAATATGTACATTTGCTTACAAACCATGCCTGGCAATATACATCTGAGCATTATATTCCCTTTCAAACAGCAGTGAGTGCTTACACAGAAGGGGGATCACTCCTTTATACTCTTCAAAATTATCAAGCACCCCAAAGAGCTTTTATTTAGTGGATTATGTATATATACTGATATTTGTCCTTAGAAATTAAAGCTGAAAGTTTTTAAATAGTTCAGCTAATAATAGCAATAACACCCATCACATGTCAGCATTAAAAACATTTATGTGGAAAGAATTTTTTAATTTGCTGAGAAAAGTGGCATGGCTCTGTTTTTGCAAATCTCTTTAACATCTGGCTCTCTTGAAGGTAGCTGTCTGCCCCTGCACGCAAGCTGTTCTGATTTTGTATGTGTAGCCTGTGAAAAACTCCCCATAATGACGCTTTAAAGGGCAAATCACGTCTTCATGTTATCATAAAAGCAGTTTTGACCTTGTGGACCCCTGAAAGGGTCAAGGGACACCCCCCGGTCCCCAGACTACACTTTGAGAACCACTGTTTTAGAATACTCTTCCCCCATCCTCTGCTGGCCATCTGAATCCTTTCATCGTTTTTTTGTGTGTGTTTTTTCTTTTTTTTGGGAGATGGAGTCTCGCTGTGTCGCCCAGGCTGGAGTGCAGTGGCGCAATCTGGGCTCACTGCAAGCTCTGCCTCCCAGGTTCATGCCATTCTCCTGCCTCAGCCTCCCAAGTAGCTGGGACTACAGGCACCTGCCACCTCGCCCAGCTCATTTTTTTGTATTTTTGGTAGAGATGGGGTTTCACCATGTTAGCCAGGATGGTCTGGATCGCCTGACGTCGTGATCTGCCCTCCTCAGCCTCCCAAAGTGCTGGGATTATAGGCGTGAGCCACCGTGCCTGGCCCCTGTCATCTTTGTAGCTCCAACTTAAGCTCATCTATCCAGAAACGTCAGTGAAGCTGTTTCTCACCATCTTGGACTGTGCATTTTCCATCTTTTAAATGCTTATAGCAATTACTTACTAGACCAGTGGCTAGCTGTACGTAGTTCTCTGCCACATATACTGTGTTAGATGACCTTTGTTCCCCTGTGACTTGCCTTCCTAGCTAGATTCAGTCCTTGAAGGCATCAGTTGAGTTCGATTCTTCTTTGATCTTGCCGTATATATTAGGACCTAGAGTCAAGAAGTATTGAGTTGGTGGGTTCTAAAAGTACTGAAAAGGAGAGCTTCAAATCAGTTAGGTTGCTGATTTTTCTGATACTGTAAATTAGCAACAACAATAAAACAACTTGTTTATTAAGAGGCTTATATATCACTTTTTTGATCCAATAAGGGAATTTTAATGTAGAATTTTTATTCAGTGTAATTCATTTTAAATAAATAACATTATTCTAAAGCAGAAGATTATGGTATTTAGGTCTTTTTCTAATGTCTTGTGAAAATTTTTAAAAGTAGAGTATTTTGGTTTTTTCTTAGTTTTCTTTTACATACTTAGTGGAAAAAAGTGTAGTCTCACAAGATCTTGGTTAAAAGGTCAGTGGTAAAAATTATAACCTCATAAGATCTTATTTTAATTAAAGCATTTCAAAATAGGATTTCCATTTAAATACAGTTACGCATCGCTTAATGGGGGGTACATTCTGAGAGCTGCATTGTCAGGCGATGTCATTTTGTAAACATGATGGCATGTGCTTAACACAAACAGGTGGTACAGTCTGCTACACACCTAGGGCCTAGGGAATAGCCTGTCACTCCAGGCTATACACCTGTACAGCATGTCATTGTACTGAACCGTGTAGGCACCTGTAACACAATGGCAAGCATTTGTGTATCTAAACATAGAAAAGATACCATAAAAATATGGCGTTATAATCTAAGGCACCAGCATCATTTGTGCAGTCTGTTGTTAAATGTTGGTACAGTTACAGTGACTGTAAAGGTTTCCCTGTGATCTTTTGTGCTTTGTATATCTCAATTTAAATTTATTGGGAATGTTTCTCAGTAGAGCATAGTTACATATCTATTTAATATGTTTTATAAGATAGGTTTTGTTTTGAGCATGTCTTGTTCTGTGCGAGCACTGTATTGAGGATTGAGGAGATGAAAAAGAATAAGGAAGTATTGACCTGTTAGGAACGGAAGTATTGGCTGTTCCCATCGTTTTTGAAGTGTAGCACCTGTCGCTTCTGGACATCCAGTATACTTAGGAGTAACTTGGCCCCCATTCAGTTAGATATTGTTGTCCTTGAGTGGATGGGACAAGATGGAAGCCATTTCATGTAAAGAGCCACCTGGAGTTTTCGGTGAGAAAATCAGATGCTGGGCCGGGCGCGGTGGCTTAAGCCTTTAATCCCAGCACTTTGGGAGGCCGAGATGGGCGGATCACGAGGTCAGGAGATCGAGACCACCCTGGCTAACACAGTGAAACCCCGTCTCTACTAAAAAATACAAAAAACTAGCCGGGCGAGGTGGCGGCACCTGTAGTCCCAGGTACTCAGGAGGCTGAGGCAGGAGAATGGTGTGAACCCAGGAGGCGGAGCTTGCAGTGAGCTGAGATCTGGCCACTGCACTCCAGCCTGGGCGACAGAGCAAGACTTTGTCTCAAAAAAAAAAAAAAAAAAGAAAGAAAGAAAATCAGATGCTTTAAAGCATCTAAGCAGACACAGGCTCACCATTAAATTATGGAGCTCCAGAAAGCCATTGGACCCTAGGGTGTGTATTATGGTTAAGGCCAATAGATAAGATCAGCATTCCTCTCCCTCTTCAGTAAAAGCTTCGCTACAGTATATGCAGTTCTAGAAAGAGCTCATCAAGCAAATGATATGAAATCTGAAGTTTTCCAGTTCAAGAAAGATGCTCAAAGTTCCTACATTAAAGCAGCAGCAGGATGAACGGCAACTTATGGCCCCGCCATATGATGGTGGAAGGGTTTCCACCTGCATCCTTAGTGGAGCTGAGTGAGTCTGTCTGCCACCAACATGAAATGTGGTGATGTTTTCCTAAATCACAGGGAAGATTCATCTGGAATATTTCAATTTGAAGACAGGTCTCCAGTGTTTCCTTAAACACTGGTTACTTGCCGAAGGGCAGGGCACAGTGGTGTCTGGTTTAGCACAACGTCCTATCTAAGCATCTCGCAGGTTCCTATCAGTGTGTTGTGTGAAGCAGAGACTCTCCAGTGCTCCTGCAGTGGAACAAGTGCTGCTTCCCAAACCCCGACAACGTTGTCATCTTCATGTTCTCCACCTGGGGGAGTGAGAGAACAAACCTGGAAATTAAGCTCTCCAGAAGGGGAAAAATGGCTTTATTAAGGACATTTGGCTTTTTCTTCATCTTGTGTGTGTGTGTGTGTGTGTGTGTGTGTGTGTGTGTGTGTGTGTGTTTGAGACGGAGTCTCACACTGTCACCCAGGCTGGAGTGCAGTGGTGCGATCTTGGCTCACCACAACCTCCACCTCCCGGATTCAAGCTGTTCTCCTGCCCCAGCCTCCCAAGTAGCTGGGATTACAGGTGCGTGCCACCACACTATCTGGTATATATTTTTTTAATATAAGATTGAGCAGCTGGGCGTGGTGGCTCATGCCTACAATCCCAGCAATTTGGGAGGCCCAGGCGGGTGGGTCACGAGATCAGGAGTTCAAGACCAGCCTGGCCAAGATGGTGAAACCCCATCTCTACTAAAACTACAAAAATTAGCTGGGCGCAGTGGCAGGCACCTGTAATCCCAGCTACTCGGGAGGCTGAGGCATGAGAATCGCTTGATCCTGGGAGGCAGAGGTTGCAGTGAGCTGAGATCGCACCACTATACTCCAGCCTGGGTGACAGAGTGAGACTCCACCTCAACAGCAGCAACAACAAAAATGGCCCTCAAGAGATTAATTTCAGATACCCTGCAGCCTGCAGGTATTAGCTCTGACCTAGGGCTGGCATCGCCCAGTGGTAAAATCAAAGTACTAAGGGGCTCTGAAGGGGTTAGACCTGCCCTGGCCAAGATGTTCATTGTTTGCTGCATGTGGCTATTTTAAATTTAAATGTAAATTAATGAAAGTTAAAATTATGTAAATAATTCAGTCCCTCAGCTGCACAGGCCACATTTCAGATGCTCAGTAACCACGTGTGGCCAGCAGCTACTCTGTGGACCAGCAGATGTGGAACATGTGCAGCTTCACAGAAAGTTCTGTTGGACAGAGCTACTTCAGACCCTAACAGGATTTTCCAAAATAGTTCTTATGTGAGTGTATTTAATTTAGTTGAACTTATTTTGTTACCTGTCACTCTTCTTAATATGAAATATCAAATTTAAGGTTAAATGTAAAGGAAGAGAAGGCATATATTGGCAAAAGAGAAGAGCGAGAAGAAGAGGGAGTGCGTGGTGAGACGGGAGGGAGGCCCTGTCTGCTGCTTGGTCTGTGGTTGGCCTACACCTGATACCCATATGAGAAAGGCTCCATTGCCCATAGGAGTGGGACCTGGACAGACCCAAGAGCGGTCAAGACCTTTTGTCCTCCTAGTCTTTCTTTATAGACATTTTCTCTTATTTATTTATTTATTTTGGGGCCAAAACACACATGGTTAAAAAATAAAGTAATACAGCTGGGTGCAGTGGCTCACGCCTGCAATCCTAGCACTTTGGGAGGCCGAGTCGGGCGGATCACCTAAGGTCAGGAGTTCAACACCAGCCTGGCCAACATGGTGAAACCCCATCTCTACTAAAAATGTTATTAAAAAAATAAAAAATAGAATTAGCCAAGCACGGTGGCATGTGCCTGCTGTCCCAGCTATTCAGCAGGCTGAGGCAAGAGAATCCCTTGACCGGGAGGCAAAGGTTGCAGTGAGCCAATATTGCACCACTGCACTCCAGCCTGGGTGACAGAGTGCAACTCCGTCTCAAAAAATAAATAAATAAATAAATAAATAAATAAATAAATAAATAAATAAATAAAACGGAAATCAAGGTTCTCCCTTCATCTTCCTCCCATTCTCAGACCTGCTTCACAGAGCACAGCCACTTTGACTGTCCTGCTGATTATGAATGGGGCCACTGTCCAGATCAGGGAAGCCGTGCAGTGTGGCAGAGGCTGGGCTCTGGAGTCAGGTCCCCCTTCTGTCCCCTGGAGGGATCATACCCTCTCTCTGTATCATGTTCCTGTTTATCTTGGCCGTTTTCTCTGACATTGCGGCTTCCCTCCAGGGTATTCCTTCATTCTCAGTCATCCAGCGGGTTCATTCTGAGATCCAGCATGTGCTGAGCACCATGGAGAGTGCAGAGTTCCTGCACTCGTGGACTGTGCCTCCAGTGAGGGCACAAAAGCAGAGTGCGGTGCTGCAGGTGTTTTCCGCAGGGCACTAGTGACATTGGGCGTGAGAGCGTCTCACCTTTGCAGAGCAATGGCCCTGGGGATCCCAACACCATGGTGACAACCAAAACCACTCACATGGCTCCACACACTGCTGGTGGACAGGACCCTCTGGCAGCTCCTCTGCTGGAGATTGGGAGGCTGCTTCAGGTGGTCAGGGATGGTCTCATCAAGCAGGTGACATGAAAAGTGAAATGTAAATGTCAAGAAGGAGGCCACAGTGCAAAGATCTAGTGCAAGATATTCATTCAGCCAGAGGCAGCAGGTAGTGCAAAGGCCCGATGGAGGAAGTGAGTTTGTCGTGTCCACTGCCAGGTGTTCAGTTGGCTAAGGAGAAGTGAGGGTAGGCAGAGCAGGAGGGATGGAGGTAGGCAGCCGGGCACAGACAAGGTGGGGTAGGGTCTTATAAACAGCCTGCCTACGCAGGGTTTTGGGATTTTGGCGAGGAGGGGGACTTGTTTTGGGGTTTTGTTTTTAGAGACAGGGTCTCACTCTGTTGCTCAGGCTGGAGTGCCATAGTGCAGTCATAGCTCACTGCAGCCTTGAACTACTGGGCTCGAGCAGTCCTCCCGCCTCAGCCTCCCAAGTGGCTGAGACTACAGGTGTGCACCACCATGCCCAACTGATTTTTGTATTTTTTTTGTAGAGAAGGGATCTCACTGTGTCTCCCAGGCTAGTCTGAAACTCGTGGCCTCAAGCGATCCTCCTACCCCGGCCTTCCAAAGTGCAGGAATTACAGGCATGAACCACTGAATCTGGTTGGGCTTTGAGTTTTTATTCTGAGGGAAGCCACTGGGGTGTTTTGAGTAGGGAAGTAAGAGGATCTTCCTATTTGCTGTGTGGGAACAAGGGGCAAGAGCTGAACAAGGAGACCAACTGGAAGACTCTGCTTCTCAGATGAAGGGTTTCTTTGTTCACACAAGCAAGGATGAGGCACTGGCACAGCTGGCCGCGGGCGGGCTTGTCAGCTGACCACTTGCTTTAGAGGCCTTGGCTGGGAGCTGGCTCTTGTGACTTTTGGCCCCTAGAGACTAAACTGCAGAGAATTTGCTTTGAGGTGCCGGCTCCTGCATTAGCAGCCTTAGTTTTTCCTGGACAGACTGGTTTCTTTGGAGAATCCCTTTTTCTTGTCACAACCACTCAGTTTACTGATGTTCTGCAGAGAAGGTGTGTGGGGATAAGGTGGCTATGGACAGATCAGTATTCAGACCTAACATCAATCTCCTTTTCAGCTGCATATCTCACTCCTATCCTCTGCTATACCCAGTCTCCGAGTGCGTGGCCTCAGGGGGCTTCTGTAGGGACAGAGCACCTGCTTTCTCCCTGCAGCCCCACCCTGCTTTGTGGTTGCCAGATGGAAGTTGCATCTGTTGAATATTCCTATGCTGAGATGCACCAGTGACTGCCTCCGCAGATCTTTTTATTACTGGAGGTCGTAACTTGCCTCTTCCTTCACTCTCACTTGTAAGGCAGGCGCAGGAGGTTTGCTGTTTGTGAGTGCATCATCGAACTTGATCAGGGAAATCTGTCCTGTTTTCCATTATTTCTTCCTCTCATCCAGATACTATTGTCCTGGCACAAGAATCAGTAAACCTTTTTCTGTAAAGGGCCATACAGTAAATAAACAAGGCTTTAGGGGGCACGTGGTCTCTACTGCAACTACTTAACTCTTGCTGTTGCAGCAAGAGAGAAGTCGTAGACAGTAGGTGGATAAATAGACATGACTGTATGCCAATAAAACTTTATTTACAAAAATAACCAGGAGGCCAGATGTGGCTCGTGGGCTGTGGCTTCCCCAGCCCCGGCCTACTGGAATCCAAATCAGGTTCAGCACTTGGAGAAGCTGCTGCTATGGGTCCCTGGGCCTGTATCTGAAACCAGTACTAGTTACGGTCTGTGGAAGAGGTATCTTTTGTGTTTAACTCTATTCACCATCTAAGAGATACTGAGAGATCAGTGATTTGGCCCTGCCCACCTGAACAATAAATATCTTATATCTAGTTGTGAATTTTTAGAATTGCAGTGTTTAAATGAAGGGAAAGAGCAGCTTGTTTCATTTGTTAATCCCTTACATGATAAAACATCTAGGAGAGAGGCTTTGTCACAAATCCAGTTGCCCATTTTGCTGTTTCCATGAAATATTTCAAAGTAGAGAGACTAATAGACATCCACGTATCTGCTGCACAGATTGCCTTTTTACTCCAAATATATTGGGGTGCTGTTGCCTGGCTGCATGGAAGGTTGTGCGCTGTGAGGGCACTTGGACACTTGGACTTGCTGTGTCTCTGTTAGAAACTAATGGGGCGTTGTCCCTGAGCGTGAGGGACGCCTCTAGCGTCGTGTTTCGTCTACCTGAGGAAGTGCAGCCATGCTTGTTGGGAAGACTTGGGAGAGGGCCATGTACCACTGAGGCAGGCAACGCCCTTTGCCTTTGTACCTCCCTGGGCCTGGCAGCGGGGCTGGGCTCAGGGCCAGCAGCTCATCTACCCTGGCTGGGAACCTGAACTCCTGTATAATTTCCAGGCCCATCTGGGCAGCACCTTGCCTCGCCTTGCTATGTGGACTGGCCACCTCGCCTTCCTTCCTCTCCACTCTCACCACATCCTTCCCCCCAGCCACAGACTCCAGAATCCCAGATCCTCACAGCAATAGACACATCCTCCCCCAGGGCCCCCATGTCTTTTCAGTGGAGAGGCTCTGGGAAGGGGAGGGAACGACTCCCTCTTTATTCCCGTAGCTTCCATTTGAGTGGCCGACAAGCGTTTCAAATAGCATTTCAGATTGTGCCCCCCCATGCACTCCACCCCCGCCTTCCTCCTAGAAAACGCAGCTGCTGCTCGGGTGCAGCGACTGTTCAGACAGGTGGGGGCCACAGTGCTCTCTTGGAACCCCCCGAGACCACCGACTTTCAGTGGCTTCTACTGAAGGGAAAGGCCGGCTATTTTGATTTGGGTTTGACAGATAGAGTTCGAAAAATAATTTCCCATCATTAAGCCAGACATCAGGAGGCTAAAGTAAATTCTAGGTCATCTCTCCCCTCACTGAGTGGGTAGAATCAAATAAAACTCCCCGTAACCAGCATTCCAGAAGAGGGCGAACGGGGAAGAATCAAGTCCTTTTTTTTTACATGTTGCCCAAGCCGGATCGCTGAACAGTATCATACTTCTTTACGGCGATTTCTTATCGCTTTAAGATAGATATCCAGTTTTTATTTCAGGAGTAAGCACTTAAACTGAGGAAGCACACCTGTTGTTTCTCACTTCACGTTCAGCCAACACTAATGCCTTCTCTGTGCCAAGAACAGCTGATCCTCCCAAAGCGTGTGTGTCTCCCTGGCTTCCTGGGGCCCTTGCTATTGTCACCATAAGCCCAGAAGACTCAAGGATGCTGAGGGTAGTGCAGCCCTCTCCACCACCTATTCCAGAAAGCCTTCCTCACCCCAAAAGGAAACCCCATTCCCACTAGGAGTCACTCCTCACTCCCCTTCCCCCAGCCTCTGGCAACCACCAGTCTGCTCTCTATGGATTTGCTGATTCTGAATAGTTCATAGAAATGGAATCATGCAATATTTGTCCTTCTGTGTCTGGCTTCTTTTACTTCGCAGAATGCTTTCAAGGTCCATCCGTGTTA
>NC_045439.1:4723512-4787560 GCF_002776525.5 Piliocolobus tephrosceles | reverse complement strand
TGAGCCCAAGTTCTTGGTGGCATCTGCTTTGGGCAGCTCTGCAGCTCCTTCCTCAGGGAAGTCACCTCACCTTCCCAGGGACAGGCAGTGTCTCATGCAGACAGACCCTGCCCTCCTGAGCTGATGTCCCATCAGGGAGGAAGATGTCCCCTCAGAGTTGGTGGGAGCATCAGGTCACAGTGTTGTGGGGCAGGCAGCGGGTGGCTGGTCTGGGCAGGGCCGGCAGAGTGGCTCCTCTCTCTGGCCTTGGCCCTGATGAGAGAGGAGTGGGGCATGGTGGCCAAAGAGCCAAGGGCCCCTTCAGAACTGTGCCCGAGGGCTGACTTCTTTTGTCTCAGGGGCAGAAGCCTATCCTCAGTGTGTCCCCATGGCAGTCAGGACCCATGGGCTTGCCTCCGAGCTCCCCAGGCTGGGCCACCTTCCATGCGGCTGACCGTCCAGCTGGGGTCAGAAGCCACGGGGGAGCCCTGTCATTGGCCTCTACCCAAGGTCCTCGCCGTGAGTGCTGGGCTGGCACTATAGTGAAATGAAAAGGAGATGGAGAGGGTTATCTACTGGAACACGCACATATGTGACTGAACATCTAAAGCCGGGACAGCTCCTAGGAGCAGCTCCTCCAGACGGTGGAATCAATGCCAGGGGCGCCCAGAGAAGGCGGAGCAGAAACTGTCTAACTGGGGGATCTTCGGAGGAGCTGGTTATGGAGGGGCTTTTAGGGAAGAAAGACCCAGGCTTTCATGATAAAAGATTGACAGATGTCAAGCTCAGAGCCCAAGAAAGTACCTTTTGCAAAAAAAGCCACAGACTGAGGGAGAGAAGGGAAGGGAACTGAGGCCCCTGCCTCCCAGGTCAGAGTCTGCCTGCTGTTCCGGCAGTATGTCACATCAGACAGCTCTTTGCAGGCATTCCTAAGCACCTTAGTAGAAAGTAAAGCAGCTCTTACTGCTTATGAAAATTTCATTCAAGGATGAGAACAAATTAATGTTTGGGGCTGCAGTTGGTGTGTCTACTCTCCTTGACCCTAAACTGGATGGGTTTGTGTCTCCAGGATGGAGTCTATATTAGTTCATTTTCACTATAAAAAACTACTTGAGATTGGGTAATTTATAAACAAGAGATGTGTAATTGACTAACAGTTTCACATAGCTGGGGAGGCCTCAGGAAACTTACCATCATGGCAAGAAGGCAAAGGGGAAGCAAGGCACTTCTTACACAGTGGCAGGAGAGAGAGAGAGAAAGGGAGAGGGGAGCTGCCAAACACTTTTAAGCCATCAGATCTCGTGAGAACTCACTATCACAAGATCAACATGGGGGAAACTGCCCCCACGATCCAGTCACCTCCCACCAGGTCCCTCCCTCGACTCGTGAGGATTACCATTTGAGATGAGATTTGGGTGGGGACACAGAAGCAAACTGTCTCGGAGCAGACAGCCTTTTTAAAGCGCACATAGGCAGGCACAGACTCCCTTTCTTTGGGCAGACAAGAAGGGTCGGCAACAAGCACATTGTATAAATCATCTTGACGGTCGACACAGCAGCTGTTGGCTGTCACTGCTGGACAGTGGTGGCAGCAAACAGCTGTGGGCCAGGTCACTGCTTGCTACCCAGAGAGCCCTTCAGCTGGGGGGCCCAGAGGACAGCTGAGCTCCACAGACCCCCTTGGTGAGCTCCTTTGGCCTGTGTGGATGACAGGGACCCCTGGTTCCTCTGCTTCATGCATTCTCAGACTCTCTCCGCCTCTACTGAGTAGTTCAGATGGCAGCATTGCAGGTTGGCCACAGGGGTGTTGACCAGCCCTGGAGCTATGGTGCAGCCTGGGAATGGGCACACACACCAGGAGCCTGGGACAATGGCAGCAGAACCGCTCCAGCAGAGCCTTTTCCTGGGGCTCAAGGGAAAGCACTCAGACGGCCTGCTCTGCATGTTCAAGGCTGAGTGGTGAGCCAGCAGGGAACATCTAGCATTTTGTGAGATACTCAGCTGTATTCATCTCCTTGCACCACTGTACAAGTTACACATGCAGCGGCTCCAAAGAGCATAAACTTACTATGTTACAGTTCTGGCATGCAGGTCTGAAATGAGGCCAAAATGAAGGTGTCAGCAGGGTGGTGATGGCTCTGGAGGTTCTAGAGAAGAATCTATTTCCAGCCTTTCCCACCTTCTAGAGGCCGCCTGCCTGCCTTGGCTCATGGCCACTTCCCTGCATCTTCCAACCCAGCCATGTGGCATCTTCAGATCTCTCTCTGACCCCTACTTTTGTCATCCCATTGCCTTCTCTTGTCTCCCTCCTGCCTCCCTCTTGTAATGACCTGTGTGATTTCCTTGGGCCCACCTGGATGATCCAGGATCATCTTCCCATCTCAAGATTTTTAACTGAATCCCATCTGCAGAGTTCCTGTTGCCAAGCAAGGTCCCATATTCACTGGTTCCAGGAATCAGGATGTGGACATCTTTAGGGGTCGTTATTTAGTCTGCCACATCAACCTATGTGGTAAATATTTAGCAATAAAAAGTTTGAAGGAAGATACGAGAAATTAGGTGTATCTTTGAATCTCTCAGTCTAGCATTGCTGAAGGTGGGACATAAGCCCCATACTCCAGCCACTCTAAGGAATGATGTCTTCCATGGAGTGAAGGGGAATGCCCCAGAGTAAGACTCGTGTATATGCTTTTCTATATTTTAATAGTGCTAAAAAATACAACCATTGTACATATTCATTTGTTTTTGTTTTTGTTTTGGAAGCAAATTTCCGTCAGGAAAAACAGCCTTGTTGCTGTCCCGTCTACAGTATCTGCTAAAATAAAAGTACCAGTCTCTCAGCCCATAGTGAAGAAAGACAAACGGCAAAATTCTTCAAGGTTTAGCGCAAGCAATAATAGAGAACTTCAAAAACTACCATCCTTAAAAGGTAATTTTTATTTGTCTTTTAAAAGTTAAATTGTGGCTATTGGAGTGAAGGAGCGATGTTTTGATAGTGTGCTAACTTATTCCTTTGCTGTGTTTGTATTTTGCAGGGTCGTCTTTTCTGTATTGAGGTGTTTTTTGTTTTGTTTTGTTTTTTTAGGTTGAATGTCATTAACTTGTTTACTCAATTAACATTTTAAGTTCCAGAGCTGTTTAAGATAAAAGTTTAACGACATAGTATAGGCATAATACACTAAGAAAACAGGAGAAGCTGAACATCTTTTTATTTATGGTATTAAGCTAGCCAGTTTTTCTTTTAAATTACTTCTCATTTGTTTGTCTTAGAACTGTAGCAACTCTGAAAGGAATTACTCCAAGTAGAATAATTGTCAAAATTATCGTTGAAGTTCTCTACGTTTCTAAAGTAAGGACTATAGTACATTATGGACTTGCTTTGTTATGAGTCATTAGGGATTACCTCAAGCATTCCTTATATGAAATTAGGAAAAAGTGCTCTTTACTTTGAATTTCTCCCCAAATGACACAGCCATCCCTTTCCATCTCAGGTTGTTTAATCCCTAAAAGTCTTCCTTTAGATTTTGAGATTGAGCTGCTTAAAACCTTATCAAGGAAAACAGAGTAAGGACCCTAAAGTCAAATGTGAACTTCTTAAAGCCTTTATAATTACTAAAATATAAGACAGATATACTAAATAAAATATCATTTTTCATACCTTAAATTTATAATAATGGATCTTTTATAATTAATTTCCACTGAATATTAATTCAGCAACCAGTCCAGTGACTCTCGCTTATAATCCCATTACTTTGGGAGACTGAGGCAGAAGGACCACTTGAGCCCAGGAGTTCGAGACCAGCCTAGGCAACATAGGGAGACTCTCTCTCTACAAAAAAATAAAATTTGCTGGCCATGGTGGCACACACCTGTGGTCCCGGCTACTCGGGAAGCTGAAGTGGGAGGATTGCTTGAGCCTGGGAGGCCAAGGCTACAGTGAGCCATGATCGTGCCACTGCACTTCAACCTGGATGACAGAGTGAGATCCTGTCTTAGGAAAAAAAAAAAAGTAAATACGAACTCAGTGAGAGCAGCAGTCTGTCATGTTTATAGCTGTATTCCCAGGCCTTCCACACTGTGAAGCAGATATCAGATTTGCCAGGTAGAAGGAGGGAGGGAAGGAGGGAGGCTGGGTGGATGGTGGATTTATGGGTGGGTGGATGGGTGGGTGGATTTATGGGTTGGTGAATTTTCTTGTACCCCACTTGCTAGAAATTCAGGTTCTTGGCCGGGCACAGTGGCTCATGCCTGTAATCCCAGCACTTTGGGAGGCCCAAGAGAGCAGATCACGAGGTCAGGAGATCTAGACCATCCTGACTAACACGGTGAAATCTCGTCTCTACTAAAAATACAAAAACAAAATTAGCTGCGCATTGTGGTGGGTGCCTGTAGTCCAGCTACTTGGGAGACTGAGGCGGGAGAATGGCGTGAACCCGGGAGGCGGAGCTTGCAGTGAGCCGAGACTGCGCCACTGCACTCCAGCCTGGGTGACAGCGAGACTCCGTCTCAAACAAACAAACAAACAAAAAAAGAAATCCAGGTTCTCGCTTGCATTTTCTAGAGCTTGTATTGTATTTGGCTTATAATTGGTTTACCTTTGTGGTAGATAATATGCATGCTAAGTCATTTTTGATTAGTCTTCCTCTTCCCAAATAGAATATACATTTCTCATGCTGTTTATTCATTCAGCAAATATGTGTTGAGCACCTATGTAAGCTATTCTAGGTACTAGGGGTACAAAATTAAACAAAACCAAGCCCCTATTCTCCTGGAGTGAGCAACCCGTTGGTGAGACAGCAAGGAAAGGGATAGGTACCGACTCCTCCTTCCAGTACCCTCCGGAGGCCGAGAGTCAGAGGGAGGGAAAAGGCTTTGTATAACCATCGTTGGGCCTTCGTATCTCAAGCCCTGTCCCTAATGCCCATCTAAGCTGGGCCTTGGATCTGCCATGATATAGAAGGTTGGCCATGTGCCGCACCTTTCCATGCATGCCCTACCTCAGCCAGTGCATGCTGGGTGTGTACTGCTGCTGAGTTTGGTCAAATGCCATATGATTTTTCTCCTTAAGATGTTAAGATTATAATTGCTGTGTTGATAGATTTTTCCGGTTTTGAACCAGCTTTGCATTTGTCAGTTTTGCCGTCGTATATTATTCCATGCGCGGGGCACAGCCCATGCAAGTACCGGTGTATGCGGCCTCCAGCGTACTTCCTTTACGTCTTCTGAGGAGTCTCTGCACAAGCCTCTTTCTACATCTGTTCTACATCTGTTTTCTATTCTCAATCTCCATTTCCTTCGTTTTTTATTATACCTAGTAAGAATGGCATGCAATATACTTCCACTGACACATTTTCACTGTTCCCGAAAAGAGTAAATTCTCCATAGTAAATCCACATATCCAGGAGAATTTCACATGGATCAAGCCAGTTCCCCTCACTGGTCTTGTTTGATAATTATTTCTTGGCTGTTCTAAAATATTAATGTTTCTGTATATATACTAAAATAGTTTCATCTAGTTCAGAAAAACAATAATTGATTGGAATTAAAGTTACATATTAATTTGGTGAAAATTGATATCTTTTTTCCATCTAGGAGGATGGTATATATCCCCCATTTTTCTGGGTCTTGTTTTCTGACTTATAGAATTTTATGGTTTTCTTGTAAATCTCTAACTTTCCAGTAAATTTATTTCTAAATACTCTGTAGCTTTTGCTTGTCACTCTTGTGACTGGGTTATATTTTTTCCCATTTCCACTTCTGATTGGTTTTTGCTAATCTCATCTAGAGCTATTGGTTTTTAAATATTTTGCCATCACCTTACCACATTTTCGTATTAGTCTTAATGTTTCCACTACAGTCTGCATATATAGTCCTGTTGTTTGCAATGGATTCTTTTATCTCTCTTCCACTATTTATGCCAACATACACTAGTTATTTTAATTTTATTCTGCCACTAAGAAGGACCAACAAAACCTAGAACAGAGGTGATAGCAGGCATTCCTGTTTTCTCCCATTTCAGTAAATGGCTTCGGCATTTCCTAATTTGATGGGAAAGTGGCTCTTGGTTTCTGGTAAGCAGTCTTTGCAAGGCTGCTGGTGCTCCAGAGTCCACGCTCACAGGACTCTTCCTGGACCCATGCAGGCTGGTTGGCGCCATGCCAGTGCATGCTGGGTGGGTACCGCTGCTGAATTTGGTCAAATGCCATATGATTTTTCTCTTTAAGATGTTACTATTATAATTGCTGTGTTGACAGCTTTTTCTGGTTTTGAAGTATCTTTGCATTTTGTCAATTTTGTCACTGTGTTTTCATAGTGTTTGGAACTAATTTTCTTTAGAGTATTTGCTTCCATATTTACTACATGGAGCTGGTCTATGGTTTCCTTCTTTTTCATAAACCTGTATTTTGCCCCATCTAAGATTCGTTGTCACCAGCACTTCGTGGTGGTTCCTGGGGTGGCCTGCAGAAGCTTTTCCCGCAGCTCCCTCACGCTGCCCACTCACGACAGGGATGATGAGATGGACCCAGATTTCAGAAACAATACAATGTGGAATGTGTCCATGAAATAGGGTTGAAAGGTTGACTTGGAACTCAGTGGGCCTGTTGCTTTCCTCTATGAAACATCTGTAGCTTCTTTCCATAGTGGGTTCATTTAGAAAGGGGGGTCTGTTCACTAGTACATGGTCATTGTTTAATGGCCCTTTTAATCTCTTCCCCATCTGTGGTGGTTATGTCTCCTTGTAAGTTCATTTATTCTTTTGACTGTTCTGTTTGTGTTCAATATTATTCATCTGCACTTTTATCTTTAATTATCCTATGTCTTTTATTTTAACCTTTTCGTCATTTATTAAGTTGAGTAGAGAGTTCACTTATTTTTAGTTTGCTTTTTAAGAATAAAAGAATTTAAAGCCATGTATTCATTCTGAGTGTAACTTTCAGCCCTATCCCTAGATTTTTTTTTTCCTAACTTTTCAAGTCATAGGCTTTTCTTTTTTAGAGTTAATTGAGGCATAATTTACATATCCTAAAATTTACCCATTGTAACTGGAAAATTTAGTTATTTTAGCAAATACATAGAGTTGTGCAACCATCACCACAGTTCTATTTTAGAATGTTTCCATCTTCCTCCAAAAGTTACCTCGTGCCCATTCACCATTAATTTCCACGCCCAACCCCAGATGCAGGCACCCACTGATCTGCTTTCTGTCTCTAGACTTACTTTCTTCCGGATACTTCATATAAGCGAAATCATACCATAGGTAGTCTTTTACATCTGCTGTAATGTTTTTGAGGTTCCTCTGTGTTGAGTAGTTTCTTTTTGATGCTGCGTCATATTCAGTCAGATGGATATACCACATTGTGTTTATCCATTCACCAGTTAATGGACATTTGGGCTGTTTCTTAGCTGCTATGAGTAACTGCTGCTGTGAACATTTGCATAGAGGCCTGTGTGAGCATATATTTCATTTCTCTTGAGTAGATACCTAAGAGTGGAATTCCTGGCTTGTATGGCAAGTTTATGTTTAGCTTTTTAAGAAACTGCTGGCTGGGCACCGTGGCTCACGCCTGTAATCCCAGCATTTTGGGAGGCTGAGGCAGGCAGATCACAAGGTCAGGAGATCAAGGCCATCCTGGCTAACACGGTGAAACCCCATCTCCACTAAAAATACAAAAAAATTAGCCAAGCGTGGCGGCGGGCGCCTGTAGCCCCAGCTACTCAGGAGGCTGAGGCAGGAGAATCGCTTGAACCTGGGAGGTAGAAGTTGCAGTGAGCTGAGATCACACCTTGCAGTGAGCCGAGATTACACCACTGCACTCCAGCCTGGGCGACAGAGCAAGACTGTCTCTCAAAAGAAAAAGAAAAAGAAACTGCCAAACTGTATTCCAAAGTGGTTGTACTATTTTACATTTCCACCAGCAATGTATGAGGATGTGTCCACATTCTTGCCAGTATTATTACTGTCTTTTTGATTATAGCTTAATTCTTGTGGGTGTGTAATGATGTCTCACTGTGGTTTCAATTTGCATTTCCCCAGTGACTGGAAATATGAAGCATCTTTTCATATGCCTGTTAGCCATTTGTCTGCCTTCTTTGATGAGATGTCTACTTGTATCTTTTGTCTATTTTTAAGTTGGTTGTTGGCCGGGCGCAGTGGCTCAAGCCTGTAATCCCAGCACTTTAGGAGGCCGAGACGGGCGGATCACGAGGTCAGGAGATCAAGACCATCCTGGCTAACACGGTGAAACCCCGTCTCTACTAAAAAATACAAAAAAAAAAAACGAGCCGGGCGAGGTGGCGGGCGCCTGTGGTCCCAGCTACTCGGGAGGCTGAGGCAGGAGAATGGCGTATACCCGGGAGGCGGAGCTTGCAGTGAGCTGAGATCCAGCCACTGCACTCCAGGCTAGGTGACAGAGCAAGACTCCGTCTCAAAAAAAAAAAAAAAAAAAAAAGTTGGTTGTCTTCTTGTTGTTGAATTGTAACAGTATATTATCCCAGCTATGAGTCCTTTATTTTATCAGAAAATAAAATACAATAACAATAAATTATTACAGAAGTGAACTACAAAATACACCCACAATGTTTTCATTATTATAGTCAGTAGACATAAGATTGCCCTGTTAAGTTGATATGAAAGTTTTGAAACGCATACTTCTCAATTTTTGTTATTCATTGTAAATCTTCAGATGTGTCTATATGTGTTAAACCCTTCTTTTGAGCTTTTAATTTCAGGGTTTTTTTTTTTTTCATTGGTGAAAGTTCTGTTTGGTTCTTTTTTCAGTCTGCAGTGTCATTTTAAAATATTTTCCTATTCTCTTGAACACACCATCAAAACTTGTCATAAGAATAGTAAACACAGCTGTTTTATAGCCTGTGTCAGGTCATACTAGTATCTGAGGTGTTTGTCACATTTTGTTCATGATGTCTTATTTCCTTGTGTACCTGATTTTTTTTTATTGTATATTGGTCACTGTATTCAGATATTTGAAATAAATTGAAACCTAGAATCAAAGTGTCTTGTTCAATAGGGATTTGTTTTTGCTCTGCCAGACACCTGGAGGCACTGCCAATCTGGGAGTGCCTTAAACCACAACATTGGTTTGTTAAATCAACTGACCCAGTTGTTCTGCAGTATATCCCACTTACCCCCCTGTGGTTCCTGTAAATGGAAACCTTTTTTTGGCTGAAGTACATCAAAGGCAATGCTTTATAACTTAGGAGATAGTGTCATTATTGTGAGAGATGCATAGCTTCTGGTTGCCTATCATCAGAAGTGATGCTAAATTTTCAATTTTACTAGTGAATTCAGTTGATGATAGATTGATATCTCTTGAACAATTACATATTTCCCTTTACAACTCAAAAAGTACTAGTAATAATCTGCAGTGTATATTTTGGCGTCCTGCCAATGTGTATTCCCTGTCAACCATATGCTAATGTCTTGAACAACAGTTGATAATCCTTTCCTGAGTCAGTAGTTTCACTAGAGAATTCAACATTTACTCTGACATTCTTCTGAAAGCAGTGATTTTTCTTACCAACCAGAGATACTTGGTTATCTTGAAATGGAACTCCTACTGAAAAAGAAGGATAAGTGTAATTCTTTGTCTTTTATTACCAGTTCCGTCTAATGGTGACAGCTGAAGCTTTTTTCTAGCTTTCTCTTTGTTTTAATATCATTGTGGACTAATGTATTATTGTTGATTTCAGTGTGTTTTTGTGTGCTAAAATCATTAGTCTTTCTGGTGTTCAAATGGCATAATTTCAATCACTGAGTGCCACAGTGCTACTGTGGCTTTTTTACATAGCCTCGTTTATTTTTGATTCCTTGATTTCTGACACAGTGAGATATCCCTTGGGCTCATTTAGTAGCTTCTCTTCCCCAGACTTAAAATCAGCCATTTTTCTTTTTGTCTTTTTTTTTTTTTTTGAGACAATCTCACTGTCTCATCCAGGCTGGAGTACAGTGGTGCGATCTTGGCTCGCTGCAGCCTCCACCTGCCATGTTCAAGTGATTCTCCTGCCTCAGCCTTCCAAGTCGCTGGAATTACAGGTGTGTGCCACCAAGCCCAGCTAATTTTTGTATTTTTCATAAATATGGGGTTTCACCATGTTGGCTAGGCCGGTCTCAAACTCCTGACCTCAAGTGATTCACCCACCTCAGCCTCCCAAAGTGCTGAGACTACAGGCATGAGCCACCATACCTGGCCAAATCAGACATTTTTCAAAGAGCCCAGGTTTCTTTCAGTGGTAAATATATTAGCAACCAAAATCTGGATCAGAGGGATGTTTATTGCTACTGGTCTGACCTTACTTTTAAATGCTTTCAGTGGAGGGAGCTAGAATATAAATTTTCTGAATTGTACATTCATATTGATATTTTAAATTTAATTTTAACATTATAGTGTTTTTGAAGCAGGTTATTTCCCTGAGCACTTCACGGGCGGAAACTGGAGTGCATGGGTGTGGGAACTAGCTGGCCTCTTCAGCACCAGCGGGGCGAACTCCAATTACTCGCTGCTCCACCCCTTATGGGAAGGGGGAGGGCAGGTGAGCTGGTGCAGGAGCCAGGGCGAGCACTTTTGGGCACCAGCAGGAGCAAACCCCATACCAGCCCCATGGCAGTGTCTTTGGTCCCTGTGATCCCTGAAGCCCCAGAGAAAGTATTGCAATACTCTTTTAGCTCTGCCATCCGTGGACGACTTAAGTGTTAATAGCTCGGTGGAGGGTTAGTGTGACAACCTTTTACACCCGCACTCATGGCACCCAAGTTGTTGTCCAGCATCTAGGAGGAATGAAGTTGCACGAACGAATTGAAGATGGTAAATGAAGGAGATTTTATTGCCAGCGAAAGTGGCTCTCAGTGGGAAGGGAAGCTAGAAAGGAGACAGAGTGGGAAGGTAATCTTCCCCTGAAGTCTAGCTGTCTCCATCCAGATTCATCTCTGAAGTTACGTCATCAAGCTGTCCCTCTGAAGTCAAGCCACTTCTTTCCAACATCCAACTGTAGTCTGCAATGTCCAGTTGCTTCTCTTCTCTCTGCCAGCTGAGCCTGGGGTTTTTATGGGCATGGGATGGAGGTACGGGGCAAGCCATTGGTGGTTTTGGAAAAGGCAACATTCGAGTGAGAAAACAGGGATGCATGTTCTCACTTTGGGCCAACGTTCCAGGCTTTTCGGCTTGAGGCTGGGGCCCTCACCGAGGACCTGCCTCTTCTGCCCAGAACTTCCCTGCCTCCTGTTCTCATCATTTTCACTCATTTCTTGGCTTTTCATAGTTTTATCTCTGTCTTACACTGAAAATGTTGATTTCTAGCATCATTAATACAATTATGGGTATATTCTCTTAAACAGTTCCCCAAAACAATATTGATATTACTGCAAACAGTTGGAACTTTGAATTGACCCATAGTCATTGCAGAAAGAAATGGCTGTTGACTTTATTTATTTATTTATTTATTTATTTATTTATTTATTTATTTATTTTAGAGACAGGGCCATGCGATGTGGCCCAAGCTGGTCTTGAACTCCTGGGCTTAAATGATCCTCCTGCCTCAGCCTCCCAAGTACCTGGGATTACAGGCATGCACCACCATGCCTGGCTACTGTTGGCATTTTTGTTGAGATCCTGTTACATTTTGCAACTATCTGAGGCAGGGCTGGCCTCTTGTGATGTTTGCCTCCTCTAAGAGTTTGCTGTGACTATTTTCCAAGGCTACTTTCATGTCCTTTATGGCTGTTTTTAAGTTTCCCTTGTAGGTTTTGCGTGTCTCCTACTAAGCTAATGCCTAGATAATCAATTATCATCGCTGTTGTAAATGGGGTCTTTTCTTCCATTGTGTCTTCTAATTATTAGTTGTTTGTATGAAGGCTATTGAATTTGGGGGTCTTGCTTTCATAACCTGCTTCCTTACTGAATTACCTGATTGTTTTCATCAGTTTTTCAGTTGATTCTTTTGAATATTCAGGTATTAGTTAGAGCATCTGCAGATAATTTCACCTCTGTTTATAATTGTAAACTCACATGTCTTTCTTTCTAGTTGAATTTACTAATAAATTCAGTAAAACAATTTCAGTAAAATGTTACATAGTGGTGGTGAGAGTGGGCATACTTGTCTTGTTTCTGACATTAGTGGGAATGAAAGGCATTATTTTTAGCAACCGTTTATTATTTCATTCTGTGGATACCCCAGTTTTTCAGCCATTATAAATGATACTGTTCTGTTAATCTTTTGTTACCATTGTTGTTCACATCTTTGAACCTTTCCTTAAATTTGATGAAGGAAGTACTGGATCAAAGAGCAGGGATTTTCAAAAACCCTTAATAGATACTCTCCCCAGAGTGTGTGAGCTGCCTGTCCATCATCTCTCTCCAAAGCTGAGATCATGTAAAAGTTGTAGTTATTTGATAAGTAGAAAAAGGTATTTCATTTTTTTATTTTTTTTAACAATGAGGTTGAATATAGCCCTCAGACCTGTTCATTGAAATATTATTCTGAATTAATGCCTTCATTTAACATTTTTGGACCAGAAGGTAGAAGGGTTAAATGTTAAATAAAGAGACCCTTTTTTTAAAGATACTTATAGGAGGAGTAAGTAAATCAGGGACTTGTTTTTTGAGGCCATTTTTAGAAAAGAAAAGACTGGGAGAAGTCAAAGTTATAGCAGAATAATGTAAGACTTATTATTGGCTAATTAGAGACCCTGAGGTAAAAGAGTTGCTGAGTATTTGGCCTTTTGTGAAAGAAGTCATTGTATTACTGTTAGAATTTATTTGAATTGTTTAAAATTGGCTTTTGAATACCAGTTAAATATTTTATATCTCTTGCCTTCCTCTTGTGCAAATATAATACTTCATCTTCATTCAAAGCAGTTTCTTTTCTTTTCTTTTCTGTTTTCTTTTTTTTTTTTTTTTTATAGACACTCTGTCTCCCAGGCTGGAGTGCAATGGCATGATGTCAGCTCACTGCAGCCTGGACCTCCCAGACTCAAGCAATCCTCCCAGCTCAGCCTTCCGAGTAGCTGGGACCACAGGTGTGCACCATCATGCACAGCTAATTTTTGTATTTTTAGTAGAGACGGGGTTTCACCATGTTGCCCAGGCCGGTCTCGAACTCCTGGGCTCAAGCGATCCACCCACCTCTGCCTTCCAAAGTGCTAGGATTACAGGCGTGAGCCACTGCATCCTGCCTATTTTCTGATACAATTGAAAGCTTTACCATGAAAGTAGAGGTTTAACTGCTTACAAATGGATTATGCATATATTTACAGGAACTTTGGCTTCTGGCCTGTTAGTTGAAGAATAATAAAAATGGACTGTGCGGAAGCTGTCGAGTGCCTGCTGCTCTTCCAGTTGGCTTAGAAAGAGCCAAGCAGGGAACCTCTGCTTTCGTTAGTCTTTTCTTCTCTCACATGTTTTGATTTTTGTTTCTTCTCGTGATTATCCCTAATATCTTGATGAGAGGACACAGTCCCTGGATTGGTGAGGCAGCACACAGGCCATCTGTGCTGCTCAAAACAAGGGGAGGTGTTGACAGCAATGACCCAAGGTGGCCCTTGCCCTCAGGGAACCAGTGGGCCCAGAGTCACAGTGGTGTTCTAGCTTCAGCCCCTCTAAGCCACAGAGAGGCACCACCAGGGCCACTCCCTCTTTGGAACACTGGGGAACCTTTTGCCTGTCAGACAGCCTGAGCCCAGCCAGCCAGCCCAGCCCCTCCAGGGTACCCATTCTCCATGGCCCAGGGGCCACACACATGACCTTGACCGTTACTCCATGGTCAGTCTCAGCTCTCTCTGGGTGGCACCCACGGGGTTTGGTTTCCAGGTGCCAGCTGTAATCTCAGCTCATTACCACACACAGAGACCACTCCTTGGACATTCCCATCCTCTGACTGGTCCCGAACCCTGCTGCCTCTGCTCCTCAAGTGTTTCCTGAACTGTCCTGGCTCAAACTGTCCTTATCTAAAAAAAAAAAAAACTAAAAACCTGAGGTAAAATACACATGTTAAAACATATTATTTATTATTTTAACCATTCATAAGTGTACAACTTGGTGGTATTAAATACATTCAAAATGCTGTACACCCATCACCACTATCCATACCCAAAACCTTTTCATCATCCCAACAAAAACTCCATTAAACAGTAAGTTGCTGCCTCCCCATTCTGCTTTCTGTCTCTATGATTTTGCCCAGGGTAGCAGCCTGTTATAAGCGGAATCGTACAGTATCTGTCCTTCTGTGCCTGGCTTATTTCCCTAAACATAGTATCTTCCAGGTCCCCCCACGTTGTAGCATGTGCCAGACCCTCGCTCCCGTTGAAGGCTGATGCCATCCACTGTGTGGTTGGACCCATTCCGCATATCCCCTCATCAGTGGATGGATGCGTGGGTGCAGAGCACACCACACACATTCACTCAGTATACGTGTTAATAGTTGTGCACTGGTCTGCCTGGGTCGTCCATTCGGGCATCTGCCAAGGACCCAGGAAACACAGTGTGTCCCCCGAAGGAATGAAAAGCCCTCCTAGCCCTTCTGCCCTCTTTCTCTGCCCTCTCCATTTTCAGAGGGTGGCCAAAACCTCAGCCAGGCCCACCACTCCGTTCACCTCCCTCCGCCTCGGATTTCCTCTTGGAAAATGAGGCTTCTGACTCACTTGACCTACTGTATAGGCTCCTAAGGGTGTCAGCGAATTAAAAAAAAAAAAAAAAAAATTAGCATGAAAGCACTCCGATGTATGCATACTTTTACTTCGCATTGGTTCCCTACATTCTTAGAACAAGGAGGGAGTGTGAATACTTGCTTTGGATTGAAAGGTTTTCCAGACTAGCTGTAGGAAGTATGAAAGTAACCAAGGTCTCACACACAGCCCCAGCACTCTGGGTAGATTTCACTTCATCTACTCCACTCACCTACGCTGAGCTTCCCTGTGGACAAGCTCGTCCGTCCTCTTTAATCACTCCCAGGCCTCGCTCACACAGCAACAAGTGCCTGTGCCTGTGTCCTTGCTGTTGGCAAGCAGAAGTTCCCTGGCAGCCTTTGAACATAGCTGAATGTTAGGTATCTTTGATCTGTCTAAGGAAAAAGTCTATTTTAAACTGTGAAGTGAAGCCAATTTTTTTAGGTCAGATTCTTACCCAACAAAGCATACATCATCCATGCTCATATAGTTTCCAGTTTAAAAAAAAAAAATAGTGCTGGCCAGCGCACTGTCAGTGCACTGTGCTCATGATGCCACAGTTCCCTAGGTTCAGAACACCAGCCTTCTGTTAATTACGATAAAACGTCTTCACTAAAATAGAAGCATGTTTAATTTGCCTACAAAATTGCTTGGAGAGACTTAAAAACTAAAACCTTCAGCTGAATGATGTAGAAAGGAAAATTTGAAAGTTTTATTCAGAAATACTACCTAGAAATAAAATCAGTGGGATGTATTTACAGGCAGTTTGTTTCTACGTAAAGAATAAAACAGTGACAGAGGGATCAAAGAATAAAGAATAATTCCTTTTCAAGCCAGGCACAGTGGCGTGCGCCTGATTTCTCAGCTACTGACTAGGCTGAGGAGGGGGAGAATCATGAGTTCAAGCCCAGCCTGGGCAAAATAGGGAGACCTTGTGTCCAAAAAAAATGAAATAAAGAATTATTTCTTCATTATTGTCTAGTACATAGATTATTGTAGTTACGGCATTTGCTGGGAGACCATATTGAGCACTGTGGGCTTGTTGGCCCATTAAGCTGTGGAGGGCATGCTAGGTGGGCTGGGCCTAGCAAAGCGCCCTTCCTTGGTCCTCGCTCAAGCCCTTCACAGGCAGCCGCAGCTTCAGGAAAGGTTCAGAACATTGCTGTGAGGCCAGCATAGAAGGCAGGGAGGCATGTCACAGGTGGTGAGTGGAAGGTATCCACTCCTTAGCAAGTGCATCATGGGAAGCCTGGAATGGGGTCTGTGTTCAGGGGAGAGGGAAATGCTGTTCTTGAGATGATTTGATGGCATATCCCTCTTAATTATATGCTACCTGGAAGAGGTGTAAAGGGTAGCAAGGTGGTTTTGTAAGATCAGAATCGGGTGCGACTGCTTGATTGATTCATTCATTCAGTACATTTGACGGAACATCTCCATGCCAGCCATTCTCTAGGAGCTGGACCAAGGAAGAGCTTGTGGACCGAGCCACAGACCCGGAGGGAAGAGGAAGGCTGCCTGGATGAGGGTCATCTAAGCAGAGATTGTCCTCGGGTGGCTCTGCTGCATCCCCCTGCGGCAGCTGAAGGGATCTTTCTGTTGGCCAATGGCCTGTGTTTTTCTAGTGGGACAATGCCCACTGCTTCCTGCACTTTGCTCTGATGGCCGGAGCTGCATTTAGGTGTGTCCTGCCTCAGTCCCTCCCAAGCTGTCCACCTCAACTCAGCATGGAGAACGCACTCTGTATCTGACGCTGGCTTATCTAAACGTGAGGGGGTAGGGAGATCACATATATGCCCGTTTACAGGTGAGGAAAGGTTTAGTGAAGGCAGCCTTGCTCCCCATGCTGAGCTCCCTCTGTCTGGCCCCTCCCTGAGCAGGTGATGAAAACATGGCCCAGTGCGAGTGACATGGTTGCATTATGAGCCTCTTCTGGGTTGCATTTATTGAGAGTTTGTTTCATCAGTGAGGAAAGTACTCTGGAGACCCAGTTGAACCCTGATAGCTTCAGTGAGTGTACAGTCTCAATGCAAAGGTGACAGGCTTACAGGAGAAGGTCCAGGCAGTTCAAAACTGATTTGAGACAGGGACCCTACCTCCTCTAATCTATGTTGGTTCCATTTTTCATGCCTTATTTCAGCTAATTTTTGTTTGTGTTTTTTACGTGCCTGATCTCATTTATCCAGATTTCCTTGGTTCAGATTTTCTTGGTTCCCATCACAGCCCTTTCTTTGTTCCTAGCCTGTGCCTAAGAGACAGTATTCATTAAGGGATTCTCCCTGCAAGTGACTTAATCTATATCTCTTTTTAAAAATTATTTTTAGGCCAGGTGTGGTGGCTCACGCCTATAATCCCAGCAATTTGGGAGACCAAGACGGGTGGACCCCTTGAGTCTAGGAGTTTGAGACCAGCCTGGACAACCTTGGCCCTACAAAAAATTTAAAAATTAGCCAGCCATGCTGGTGCATACCTGTAGTCCCAGCTACTTGGGAGGCTGAGGTGGGAGGATCACTTGAACTCAGGATGTCGAGGTTTCAGTGAGCTGTGGTCGTGCCACTAGGTTCCAGGGTGGTAGAGTGAGACCGTGTCTCAAAAAATATATGTATTTTAAAAAGTTGTTACTTTTGGCCAGGCATGGTGGCTCATGCCTGTAATCCTAGAACTTTGGGAGGCCGAGACAGGGGAATCACCTGAGCTCAGGAGTTTGAGACCAGCCTGGGCAACATGGCAAAACCCTGTCTCTACTAAAAGTACAAAAAGTTAGCCAGGTGTGATGACGCGTGCCTGTAATCTCAGCTACTCAGGAGGCTGAAGCACAAGAATTACTTGAACCCAGGAGGCAGAGGTTGCAGTGAGTCAAGATCGTGCCATTGCAGTCCAGCCTGGGCAACAGAGCAAGACTCTGTCTCAAAATGAAATAAAAATTTTTAAAATATATAAAATAAAATTGTTACTTTTAATTATTCTGAAAGTAATATGTGCTTGTTTTAGCAATACTGAAAAAAAAAAAAAACAGGGAAGTTTGAGAAATAAAAAACATCCATATGATCCTACAGCCTTACTGCTGTGGGTATATATCCAAAAGAAAGAAAATGAGTATATCACGGGGGCACCGCACTGCCATGTTTGTTGCAGCACCACTCACAATAGCCAAGAGATGGAATCAACCTAAGTGTCAATCAGTGGATGAATGACTAAACAAAATGTAGGACATATACACAATGGATTATTATTCAGCTATAAAAAAGAATAGAAACCTGTCATTTGCAGCAACATGGATGGAACTGGAGGTGATTGTGTTACGTGAACTAAGCCAGGCACAGAGAGACAAATATACCATGTGATCTTACTCATGTGGGAGGTGGGAAAAAAAAGTGGATCTCATGGAGGTAGAGAGGAGAATGGTGGTTACCAGAGGCTGGGAAGGGAAGGTAGCGAGAGAAGGTGGTTAAGGGCTATAAAAATTCAGTCACAAGGAATAAGTTCTAGAATTCAAGAGTACAGTAGTTGATTTGTAGTTAACAATAATTTATTATATATTTCAAAGTAGCTGGAAGAGAAAAATTGTAATGTTTCCAACACAAAGAAAATATGCATGCTGGAGGCGATAGGTATCCTAGTTCCCTTGACCTGGTCGTTACACATTGTTAACAGGTATCAAAATATCACATGTCCCCTCCAAATATGCACAGCTATTATATATCAATTTTAAAAAAGAAAAACTCGTACCCATGCCAGCCAGCGATGACACTGTGGCTATTTGGGGAGTGATTCTTCCTATGATCATACTATTTCTGATTATACACCGCCTCTCTTACTTACATTTTCATTTTATACATTTATAAGTATTTCTGATGGATGTGTAATATTTCACTAGGTACGTGGGACAATCCCTTTGGCATTAAAGTAGTTTCCAGTATTTTAGAACCATAAATAAAACATGCCCTCAAAAACAGTCAGATAGTTAGAAATGAAGTTATCAAGGAGAGAAAAGACGTGCACACTGCAAACTATGAAATGTTGCTGAAAGAAACAAAAGAATACACCAATCAATGGAAAAACATCTCTTGTTTATAGATTGGAAGACTTAATGTTGTTAAGATGTCAATACTACCCAAAGCAATCTACAAATTCAGTGCAATCCCTATTAAAACTTTTACAACATTCTTTTCCAGAAATAGAAAAGTCCATCCTAAGATTCATAGGGAATGTCAAAGAGATAAGCATAGCCAAAACAATCTTGAAAAAGAAGACCAAAGTTGGAGGACTCACACCCTGATTTTAAAACTTACAGCAAAGCTACAGTAATCAAGATTGTGTAGTACTGGCATAAAGATGAGCCCAGAAATAAACCCTCACATAGGTGGTCAAATGAGTTTTGACAAGGTTGCCTAGACCATTCAATGGGGAAAACACAGTCTTTTCAACAAATGGTATTGGGAAAACTGGGTACTCACATACAAAAGAATGAAGTGGGACCTGGCCGGGTGCGGTGGCTCACGCCTGCAGTCCCAGCACTTTGGGAGGCTGAGGTGGGCAGATCACGAGGTCAGGAGATAGAGACCATCCTGACCAACAGGGTGAAACCCTGTCTGTATTAAAAATACAAAAACTAGCCAGTCGTGGTGGTGGGTGCCTGTAGTCCCAGCTACTCGGAAGGCTGAGGCAGGAGAATCGCTTGAACCCGGGAGGCGGAGATTGCAGTGAGCCGAGATCGCGCCACCGCACACCAGCTTGGCGACAGAGCGAGACTCCGTCTCAAAAATAAAAATAAAAGTAAAGAATGAGGTGGGACCCTTACCTTCACAACACATACAAAGATTAGCTCAAAATGGATCCAACACCTAAACCTAAGAGTTAAAACTATAATGTTTGAGAAGAAAACATAGGGGAAAGATTCCATGACATTGGATTTGAATGATTTCTTGGCTATGACACCAAAAGCTCAGGCGACAAAAATAAAAATAGATAAATTGGACTACATAAAAATGTAAACCGCCTCTGCATTAAAGGGGCCAGTCAGCAAGAACAGGCAGGCCACAGAATGGGGGAGATACTCGAAAAGTCATATAACTGATAAGGAGTTCATTTCCAGAATATCTAAAGAACTCCTACAACTCAGCAAAACAGCTTGATTTTTTAAATGTGTGAAATACTTAAATAGACATTTTTCCAAAGAATATAACATCTGCAAATGACCAATAAGCACATGAAAAGATCCTCAACATCTCTGTCGTTAGGAAAATGAAAATCAAAATTACAGTGAGATACTTCACACCCACTAGGATGGCTACTAATTTAAAAAAAAAAAAAAAAAAAGAGCCAAGGCAGGCAGATCACTTGAGCTCAAGAGTTTGAGACCAGCCTGGGCAACATGGTGAAACCCCATCTATACTAAAAATACAAAAACTACCCAGGTGTGGTAGCACGTGCCTGTGGTCCCAGCTACTCGGGAGGCTGAGGTGAGAGGATTGCTTGAGCCCAGAGGGCCAAGGCTGCAGTGAGCCAAGATCATGCCACTACACTCCAGCCTGGGTGACAGAGCAAGACCCTCCCTGTCTCTAAAAATAAAACTAGTGCTCGCTTCAGCAGCGTATAAACTAAAATTGGAACGATACAGAGACTAGCACGGCCCCTGTGCAAGGATGACATGCAAATTCATGAAGCAGTTGCATATTTTTAATAAGTGGTGTTGGGAAAACTAGATATTCATATGCAGAATGAAACTAGACCCCTCTCTCACTGTATACAAAAATCAAATCAAAATGGATTAAAGAAATCTAAGACCTCAGCCGGGTGCAGTGGCTCACACCTGTAATCCCAGCACTTCGGGAGGCTGAGGCGGGCGGATCACGAGGTCGGGAGATTGAGATCATCCTGGCTAACACGGTGAAACCCCATCCCTACTAAAAATTCAAAAACTTAGCCGGGCATTGTGGTGGGCACCTGTAGTCCCAGCTACTCGGGAGGCTGAGGCAGGAGAATTGCTTGAACCTGGGAAGTGGAGGTTGCAGGTGAGCAGAGATCACACCACTGCACTCCAGCCTGGGTGACAAGAGCAAGACTCCATCTCAAAAAAAAAAAATCTGAGACCTCAGACTGTGACACTGCAACAAGAAAACATTGGGGAAAATCTGCAGGACGTTGGTCTAGGCAAAAATTCCTTAAGCAATACCCCAGAAGCACAGGCAGCCAAAGCAAACAGGGACAAATGGGATCACATCAGGCTAAAAAAGCTTCTGCACAGCAAAGGATGCAATCAGTAAAGTGAAGAGATGACCTACAGAATGGGAGAAAATATTTGCAAACTACCCATCTAACAAGGGATTAATAACTAGAATATATAAGGAGCTCAAACAACTCTATAGGAAAAAAATTAATAATCTGATCAAAAGATGGGCAAAAGATTTGAGTAGACATTTCTCAGAAGACAGACAAATGTCAAACAGGCATATGAAAAGGTGCTCAACATCATTGATCATTAGAGAAATGCAAATGAAAACCACAATGAGATACTATCTCATACCAGTTAAAATGGCTTATCCAAAAGACAAGCAATAACAAATGCTGGAGAGGATGTGGGGAAAAGGTAACCCTCGTACACTGTTGTTAGGAATGTAAATTAGTACAACCACTATAAAGAACAGTTTGGATGTTGCTTAAAAAAGTAAAATTGAGCTATCATATATTCAGCAGTCCCACTGCTGGGCACATACCCCAAAGAAAGAAAATCAGTATATCAAAGAGATATCTGGACTCCTATGTTTGTCACAGCACTGTTGACAATAGCTAAGGTTTGGAAGCAACCTAAGTGTCCATCAACAGATGAATGAATAAAAAAAATATGGTATATATACACAATGGAGTACTATTCAGCCATGAAAAAGAATGAGATGCAATCATTTGCAACAACATGGATGGAACTGGAGATCTTTATGTTAAGTGAAATAAGCCAAGTACAGAAAGATAAACATCACATGTTCTCACATATTCATGGGATCTAAAAATCAAAACAATTGAACTCACAGACATAGACAGTAGAAGAATGGTTACCAGAGACTGGGAGGGGTAGTGGGGGGGTGGGGGAGATGGTCAACAGGTACCAAAAAAGTTAGAATAAATAAGACCTACTTGATAGCACAACAGGGTGATTATAGTCAACAATAACTTAATTGTACATTTTAAAATAATATTAAGAATGTAATTAGATTGTTTGTAACTCAAAGGATAAATGCTTGAGGGGATGAATACCCCATTCCCATTCTCCATGATGTGCTTATTTCACATTGGATGCCTGTATCAAAACATCTCATGTGTCTCTTAAACATATACACCTACTATGTACCCACAGAAATTAAAAATAAGTTTTAAAAAGTAAGTGTTAATGTCCTCGTGGAGAAATTGGAACTGTTGCTGTGCACTGTTTTTGTTTTTTAGGGTTTGTTTGTTTGTTTGAGACAGAGTCTGGCTCTGTCACCCAGGCCGGAGTGCAGTGATACGATCTTGGCTCACTGCAAGCTCTGCCTCCCGGGTTCACGCCATTCTCCTGCCTCAGCCTCCCGAGTAGCTGGTACTACAGGCACGCACCACCTGGCCCGGCTAATTTTTGTACTTTTAGTAGAGATGGGGTTTTGCCATGTTGGCCAGGCTGGTCTCGAACTCTTGACCTCAAGCGATCTGCCTGCCTCAGCCTCCCAAAGAAAGTGCTGGGATTACAGGTGTGAGCCACCACGCCCAGCCCTGTGCACTGTCAGTGGGAATGTGAAATGGTGCAGCCACTGTGGAAAACAGTATGGCAGTTCTTCCAAATATTACACATATACCTTGCAACTATGTATGACTATTATGCATCAATTAAAAATAAATAAAAAATAGAATGGGAAAAAAATAAAACTAGAACTGCCATATGATCCAGCAATTTCACTTCTTGGGTATACACCCAAAATAACTGAAAACAAAGGCATGAGCAGATACTTGTAGCCCCACGTTCATGGCAGCATTATTCACAGTTGACAAAAGGTGGACGCAACCTAAATGTCCGTAAACAGAAGAGTGAATGAACAACTTCAGTGTATGCCAGTGGAATGTCACTCAGCCCTGTAAAGGAAAGAAATTCTAGCACTTGCTACAATATGGATGAACCTTGCGGACATTATGCTAAGTGAAGTAAGCCAGTCCCAAAAGGACAAACGCTATGAGATCCCCTTATGTGAAGTACCAAGAGCAGACACGTTCATAGAGACTGAAAATAGAGTGATGGTTGCCAACACTGGAAGGAGGGGGAATGGAAAGTTCCTGTTTAGTGGGGACAGAGTGTCCGTTTTGCAAGATGAAGAAGAGTTATGTGGATGGATGGTAGTGAGGGTTGCAAGACGCTGTGAATATGCTTAATGCCACTGAACTGTACACTGAAAACAGTTCAGATGGTAAATTCTGCGTTGATGTGTATTTTAGCACAATTTTTTTATTTTTTTGTTTTTATTTTACTTTAAGTCCTGGAGTACATGTGCAGAACGTGCAGGTTTGTTACACAGGTATACATGTGCCATGGTGGTTTGCTGCACCTATCAATCCGTCATCTAGGTTTTAAGCCCCACATGCATTAGATATTTGTCCAAATGCTCTCCCATCCCTTGCCCCCCAACCCCCCGACAGGCCCTGGTGTGTGATGTTCCCCTCCCTGTGTCCATGTGTTCTCCTTGTTCAACTCCCACTTACGAGTGAGAACATGCAGTGTTTGGTTTTCTGTTCCTGTGTTAGTTTGCTGAGAATGATGGTTTCCAGTTTCATCCATGTCTCTACAAAAGACATGAACTCATTCTTTTTTATGGCTGCATAGTATTCCATGATGTATGTGTGCCACATTTTCTTTATCCAGTCTATCATTGATGGGCATTTGGCTTGGTTCCAAGTCTTTGCTGTTGTAAATAGTGGCACAATTTTTAGACGATTGTTTTTTAATCCATTATAATATTATTAACTCCTTGTATTTATAGCATTTTATTTCCTTTTGCTTGCTTTTGGAGAGAACATACAGAAATTTGTGATTTTAAGGCCGGGCATGGTGGCTCACACCTGCAATCCCAGCACTTTGGGAGGCTGAGGCCGGAGGATCACTTGAGCCCAGGAGTTAAAGACTATTCTGGGCAACATAGTGGAGACCTCATCTCTATTGAAAATGAAAAAAATGAGCAGGTGTGGTGACACAAGCCTGTCGTCCCAACTCTGCAGGAGGCTGAGGCAGGAGGATCACTTGGGCCCACGAGGTCGAGGCTGCAGTGAGCAGAGATCATACCACTTCACTCCAGCCTGGGTGACAGAGCAAGACCCTGCCTCCAGAAAAACCAACCACAGAAATTTGTCATTTTTAATACGAGCACTATTCCTGAGGGGTTTGTTCAGAAGTATTTAAATGTTCTTTTTTTGCTTGAGAATTGATTATTCACTTTCCCTTTCTTCTAAAAGTTACAGGGATTTGGGGGTGGTGGTTTTGATTGATTTTTATCTAACTGTTTAAGCCATCTCAAATTTTATTTTGGTGTGATGTGAAAACACTTAAATTGACTTTTTTCTGCATATAGTTAATCAGTTGTCTGCCCCAAGATTGCCAAGCAATTATCTAATTCTTCCCCTTCCACTGATTTGAGATACACTCTTTATTATATTACATTTGTGTCGACATATTTCTCAGTTTGGGGCTGTGGCTTCTGTTTCATTAATCTGTCTCTTTTGCCCCATCACACTGTCATTAACTAATACAGCTCTATAGTTGGTAGGACTAGCCTTTCTCATTAGTAGTGTTCTCATTCTTCTTGTTCTTTTATTTTTTGCAGGTGAACTTTCGAATACTTTTGCTAAGTACCTGGAAAAATAGAGGCCCACCAGAATTTTAATTGGAAATACTTTAAACCTGTAGATCAGTTTGGGGGAAAATTATCAGCATAGCTGCAGTATTTATATTTTTATATTTCCAATTCAGAAGTATACCTTACCTTTATTCAAGTCTTCTTTTCTTCCTTCATATTATTTGTTTGTTTATTTCTATCTTAGAGTCTGTTTTATCAGTGATGGCCAGATCAGCCTTGGAGTCCTTTAAAGAACTACTTACATGCATAGGGTTTGAAAAGAGCGTGGGGTAAATCACTAATAAAAACGAGATCCTTTGATCTGAGATCATTAGGAAAAATACATCAAAAAGTGTCTTCACTGTTTCTTTGACTGCTATTCCGTATATTATATATGAAGCTTTTGGGAGCCTTTTCCCTTATTTCTGTATTCCCACTCATCAGCACAGTCACAGGCTAGGCACATTTTTTCATCTTATCTCATATGAAATATTAAATCACTGGAGAGCAGGTCTCTGTCTCTTTAAAGCCCAGATCTTCAATAAGCATCTGCTCCTGGGCTCCTTCCTGAGCCACTGAACGCCTGGTTCCTAATTGTGTCTGAGTTCACCTGGCATCACTCGGAGGAGGAGGCGGCTGGGGTGTGTGGCAGTGAGAGCCATCAACACTGCTTCGTAGTGGTCGTTGGTGATCGGTGGCCGTCCCCTCCAGACAGACAACCCACAGGTCAGCAGTGAAGGCCCAGAGGCAGGAGGGCAGCTAAGATCTAAATTCCTGTTACCCAACTGAAAGCACGTGCTCTTTAAAAAAAAAAAAATTAATTCTGCTGTTCAGATAGCAGTGAAGCCAGGGCAGGTGTGAGGCCAGCAGGCTGCTCAGGTGGTGCGTGCCCACTGCCCACATGTGTCAGAAATCACATCATCTCCTGGCCAGCTATGGAATCCAGCAGTGTCTTGTCAGCTCTGGGGAAAGAGGGGGAAGAGAGGGATTTGGTTTGCTTTTATCTATTTATTTATTTTAATTGCCATTGATACACATAATACAAGCTACATTCTTATGAGGGAGGACTTGATTAGCAGCCCTGAAGGGTGGTGGCTGGTCCCTTACTCATTGGATGTACCTGGCACTAAACCCTCAGCTGGAACTGCGAGCCCTAGCTGTGTTTCAGGTGTTTCTTACTCTACTATGAATTATGTTTAGGAACTAAAGGGCTTTTGTATCGTTCACAAGTGGGGGAAAAGAGCAGAGGAGCTGTGTGAGAGACTATTAAAAATGAGTTTGGACAAAGTTTCTTGTTGGCGTGAAGACAGGAGGAATTTTTTTCAGTTCTACCTGCCAAAGAGGCTTTTCTTATAGTTTGTTTTCATTTGGAACTACTAATAACACTGATTTTTGTAGGGAATCATCTGACTGCACCCCCTCATTGGATCCTGCAATACTCCAATTCAGAAATAATGTTTTTCTCCTTGGAATAGCTTTTTACATTAAGCTTATTTGAAGATAGAAAACTAAGATCCGAATAGTAGCTTTTAATAGCCCCATAAAAATAAGTGAAATATCTTTAATTTTAAATTTGAACAATATCTAAAACTTAAAAAGTATTTAATATGTCAGCATCTTTGCAATACAAAAATAAACACACTGAATTTCATTTTATGCTTTTTTACTCCCAAGGCCAGGTGATACAAATATTTCAATTTGTGTCACTTTCTAGCCATCGAATTTATAAAACAGCTTTCATTTTCTATGTAAGTTTTTAAGCTTAATTTTTTCAGGAAAAAAATAGATCTCAAGAAAAAAAGTGTTTGGGATCATAAGTTAATAACTTGTCCCATTGGTAAAGGAAGTTGAATAAGAGTCCAAACTAATGGATTAGAATTGTGTAATATTTGATTAGCCATTTGTTAAAAAACAAAACGAAACAAAACAAACACTGAGTTGCCAGAATCTTACGTAAGATGCAGATATTAATTAGAACTAGCAAGTCGAAGTTGCACAGGTGGGTATAAAATGAATTTGGGATCCCTAACTGGGAAATGCTGAAGTTCACGCGGACGTATACACACACTTTTTTTTTTTTTTTTTGGTAGCTCCCTCGGAATCATTTGTTTACAGTCTGGCCAGGGTTGTGGCCTCCAGTACTTCCCCTAAGAGATGGGATCTTTGCCTAAAAGTTACTGAGAAACGAAGGCTGCAAAAAGCCGGAAAATGTCCAAGCTTTTAATGCACACTGACAGCCAAACAGAACGCTCTTTCCGTTTGCAGTTTTTTTTTAGTGTCATTTTAAGTTGCAGCTTCCGGCCAATCAGCGCGCTTCATGCCTGCTGACATCACGAACCAGCCAGTTCCCTCCAGCTGCAGAGAGCTTCAGTTTGCCTTTTTTTTTTAAACTAAAATGGAGGCTGGTTTCTTGCCTTAAGGAGCCCATTGCCTTTCCCGCTGAAGTCTAGATGTTGACATGTAATAAAGCGGGCAGCAGGATGGTGGTGGATGCGGCCAACTCCAATGGGCCTTTCCAGCCCGTGGCCCTTCTCCATATTCGAGGTAAGTTATTGTGTGTTTCACTGAATCGGAACCTTCCGTGGGTAGTTAATAAATGGCTATTGTGCTTCAGATAAGAAAAGCAGGAAGTCCTTTCTAGCAGAATTCACCCCATTTCGCTGCAGACTGAAGCAGAGGAGGTTGGGTGTGTCACTGCAGTTTGGCATTTTACGAACTACTTACAGAATCTGAGGCTTGAAAGAGGCCTTGCATGCATAGTTCAAAGCTGGTTTTTCTGCTTTCTGCTCGCTCTCCCATCCCCCTTTCAAAGCTGTGCTGATGTCAAAGGATGTGAAGTCACTGCCCAGGGAAGGTATTGGGTGGGGGTAGGAAGGAGAGGCGGGCCCGTCGCGCCTGGCCAAGTTGTCCGTGCGCAGAGTTTCTGTTACATCTGTGTTGCTTAATGCTGCAAAGGTGTTGTCGAGGACACATCTCAGAATTAAAGATGAATTGCAGTCAGAAAATATGCACAATTGATTGGAAAAGAACTTCCTTTAAAAGGATTGTTTTCATTCTTGCCGTGGAGCCTGAGAGAGAAATATGCTCCACTTTGAAATACTGAAATCTGTCCTGGGTCATCATTTTTGAAATGTTAGCGTTTTTGTGGAATATTAGGAAATATTTTGCATTTAAATAGGCTCTGTATTGCCATTTGACTTTTAAAATGTTAAATGGCAACAAGTTTTCAAGGTATATGGAGATCACTATTAATAATTACAGTTTGCCTCTTTTTATGCATATTTTGGTTTCAAAACCGAGCCTAAAAGCACAGCTACTCTAGTAATTAATAGTGGTTATATTGAACCACAGGCATCAGGGTAGTAGCCTACTTATTCTTGGTATTTTAAGATCTATGAATTTTTTTTGGTCATAATTGAGTGAAATAGAAAAATGATTTTAAGTTTCATCAGATCACTTTAGAATTTATAGTATCAGAGCTGTGCCCCAACAAAACTGTTCCTCAGAATCTCTTTTAAGGACATGTTTAAGGAAGGGTGGGAGCAAGATTTCTGGGTGACTAATAATCTCTCTGACTAAAATGCCAGACCAGACTTTTCAGATCGCAGGGTGTACCCAGGCACATGCATACTACCCAATCTACTGGAATAAAATGGGTGGTGCTTTTCTCTCCACACCATCTTTCATGAAGGTGGAAACCAGCATTCAATGACCACATTGTAGGACAGGCTGTGAATTTATTGTTTTTGTAGTGCACCCAGTAAAAAGCAAAGGTTGCCTATAGGTAACATTCAGGTATTTTAGCTGCAAGAACCAAATGGGCAAGAATAAAATGTAATTGTTTGGATTTAAGTTAAATAGTTTTTGTTTGTTTTTTGGGAGACAGGGTCTCACTCTGTCACCCAGGCTGGAGTACAGTGGTGTGATCACAGCTCACTGCAGCCTCCACCTCCCGAGCTCAGCTGATTCCCCCACCTCAGTTTCCTGAGTAGCTGAGACTTCAGGCACGCACCACCATGCCCAGCTAATTTTTAAATATTTTTTGTAGAGATGGGGTTTCGCCATGTTGCCCAGGTTGGTCTTGAATTCCTGGGCTCAAGCGATCCTCCCACCTCAGCCTCCCAAAGTGCTGGGATTACAGGTAAGAGCCACTGTACCCGGCCAAGTTAGTTCTTAAAAACGAACTAGTTAACAGTAAGATAAATTGACTGTATATAAAATGTAAATTTTTATACTTTTAAGGTATCCACTTATAAATAACATAAATCTTTTTGGTTTGTGTTTTCTGGTTTTTATTTGATGCCTAATATACTACTCAGTTTTTGAATTATGAACTTATTCTGAAATAGAATCATGTCATGTTATATCTTGAACCACATTTCTTTTTCTTTCTTTTTTTTTTTTTTTTTAATTCCAAGACCTTATTATGGCCAGTTTGGATTTGGTGCTGTTGGTTGGGTGGTTTGTTGCTTGCTGTATAATTGTGGAGGGAAAAAGTATTGAAATGTATTAGCCTGAAAGAGACTTGGTTTTTGATAACCTTTGGAGACTTAAGACTAATTTCTGACTCAAACAGTGGGAGTGATTTCTAACTTCAAAATTTGAAGAGCGCTTGACTTACTCATAAAGACTTTGTGGAGCAAGCATGTTAATGTGAGAGTTAGCAAAATTTGATTTATTTATTGGGCCTTAGAGTCTTAGCTTAACATCCATTGAGCAGCTCCTGTGTGCCAAGTGCTGAGGATCATTGAAGTGATTAAGTCGCAGCCCCTGTCCCAAAGGAGCGAATGGTTACATGGAGAGGCCCAGCCTAGGGGCCTCTGCCACGAGAGGGCTAGAGCAAGAACGCACCGGCAGGGTGCCCGGGAGAGCAGGGGCTGGTGTCGTGATGCGGGGAGCAGAAGGAACCCAGGAGGGCTGCGCCCTGGGCTCCCCTGCTCACGCGGATGGGGTAGGGATGCACTGTCCTTCCCGTTTATTTGCGGAGGAGGGTCTTTCCCACTGAAGGAGAAATAACTTACGCAAGGTTACACAGCCTAGAAGTGGTGGAGCCGGAATCCAAACCCAGATTGTTGTGTTGTTTTGTTTTGAATCTTTTTTAAAAAATCATTTTAAAATAGGAATGTTGGCTGCTTGAAGAACATTTTGCTACAGGATCACAATAGTGGTGTTTTCCCCAATGCCTTATCATTTATTTGGCTTGGTGGTGTCTTTTTGTGTAACAGTTTTGTACCTTGGGCTCATTTCTTAATCATTTTACAAATATTGATTGATCCATACCACATGCCAGGCAGGGTTCTAATGTGGATATGAGCAGGGGCTATGGCCCAGCTTTCCCAGTTTACCATCCGCCGGGGTGGGGACCAAGGAAGCAAGTAAAGTGATCACCTGATTTGTTGTCACGATTGCTTTGACCGTTACTGTCTACCAAGTAGTCTGGAGTTTGCGATTAAAATGGTGAATTTGCATATCCTAATAAGTTCAAGTGCGAAAGGGACATATTTTTGAGGGTTAGTGTAAGGCCTTCTGTCTGTAGAAGGAGAGTCACCTGGAACTTGATGACTGTGAATGTGGCTTGGTGACGTCAATCCTTACTCTCAGCTGTGTCCAGGAGACCTGCCTGCTGTGGTGGAAATGTTCTGTGCTGTCCTCTGCAGCAGTCCCTGGTCAACTGTGACTGCTGAGCACTTAACATGTACAGCTGAGAAAGTGAATTTTTAACTGTAGTTATTGTAAATGTAAGTGGACACACATATCTAGTGACTACGATATTGGACAGCACAGTCCTAGACTGGAATTGTTCAACTTTTTTTGGAAAAGGGCCAGATTGTAAATAGTTTTGGCTTTGTGGGTGAAAGCAGCCGTAGACAGTAAATGAATAGACATAACTGTGGTCCAATAAAGCTTTATTGACAAATAGGTGACAGGCTGGATTTGGCCCATGGGCCATAGTTCACCCACCCTGTTCTAGACTGCTCTTTGACTTTTGGAATTGCCTGTTAAGGATAGGAAAGCGTGTTTCCTGCAGGCCTTCGGTCTAGTGCCTCCTCCCTATGCTGGGGAGCTGGGCCAGCTGTGATGCTGTGAGGCGTGGTGGGCGGGCCCGCTTCCCACCCTGCAGCGCATGCTCACTTCAGGAGCCAGGTTTAAGGCGGTGACAGCCAAGCCAGAAAGATGGTAATGGCCAGAGAGGAATCACACAATTTTGAGCCTTTTCCAGCTGGCCTTTATTCTGGGCTTCAAGCATGTTATTAACTGCCCTCATCTTGTTCTAGTCGTTAGCAAACTTATCCAGTGGTTGAGTCTGTGTTTGAAAGACTCAGGAGTAGCTCCAGCCTGGTGGGATGTTGGAGAATAAATCATTCTTTTGATGGAAACCCATTTTTTCTTGGGAAGTGGAGGTCTAATGGAAAAGTTTATTTTCTCACAAGTACTTCCTGAGTCACCAGTTTGTTGAAGGTCTTCACCTTTCCAATAAAAATTCATTTAAAAACATGCAAGAAGCAAGCATAGAACTCAAACCCCATGGCTTTCATTTCCTGCTGCACTAAATCTGGTGACTTAACCTACATTAATAATAATAACAATAGCTATTATACATAATGCACATGGGTTACTAAATTAGTAACACACCTGCATGGTGTGAAGTCAGTAAGTCCTAGTGAGAATGGGTGCCCCCTGTTATCTTTATTCCCTAAAATGAGGAAGGAAAAATGTTTGAATGATGACTAAACAGATTCTTCAAATGATTAAACCTGTGGTTCTCTGAACAGTGCCTCAGCTCAAGATTTTTGCTTCATAAACGTCTATGTACTATGTAACTGTAGCTCTCTGCAAAGTGACCTTATAGAAATACAGCCTTAACCTTAAACCTGTATCTTACCCTGTGTCCAATCCTGTTTCCTATATGTAAAGTTGTTTCTTCTGTATTCCTGGTGGTATGGAAGGTAACCAAAGTAACAGATAACTCTCTGACGAAACGAGTGGGTATGTTTGTGTAAAGTCTGTACACCTTTTTGTTCGTTAAACACACACGCACATTTATGCTCAAACACACTCTCATCCACCTCCCTTATCCATACGCTCTCAATCTCAGAGACAAAAACAGAAACTTACCATTCAACTTGGATCTGATGTCTGCTCAGGAGGTTTTGCCTTGCAGCAAAAGCTATCTTCTAAAATTTTTTCATTAAAGTATGTTGTGTAGAGAAATGAAAGAAAAATAAAGGTAAGGTTATTAGTCAAGAATAGGATGTGTGTTTTTAAACCCAGGAAAAGAATAGACAGAAACACAAAGACAAAGTGGTTTGGGATACATCCTAACTTTTGGTTCCACATGTCAAATAAAATTGCAAGGTGGTTCTTTTCGGATCCTACAGCACTTTGCCAATTATGACAAGCTGTTATGAACGCTCATGTACTTCTTCCTCCCGGCACTCCTGCCTGGCAGGTGAGCAGGACAGTCCTAGTATTTCTCCTCCCCAAGGTCACCCAGCCTAGATGGCCCAGTCCAGGGCTGTTGGCAGCACCGAGTATGAAGTCCCGAAGCTGCTGCTGGTGGCTGTCCCAGAAGAGAAGCAGCGTGCATTGAGTGCCTTCAGTGTGCTGGGTCATGGCTGAAACCCTGTACCTCTGTTCTCTCTCTGAATCTGCCAGCACTGTGAGGCATTATAATCCTACCCCACTCACTGACGCCCCTGCCTTTTTTTTTCCCCCCTGGGAGAAAAAAAGGGAGCCGCTTGCCCAGGGCCACCGAGAATGTAGTGAAACAAAATTTGAGCCTCAGTCAGTCTGATAGCAAAGCTCATGTTCTTTGCTCTGCAGACATCAGAGTGTTGAGAGATGCTGGTGGACGCTCTTACCTCCTAGGTACTTTTTGATTTTTACTGTTTTCTATACAGTGGTAATATATTTGAGTGTCTGGAGTTCAAAACTCATTTCGGGGTTGAATAGGAGTTTGTTAAAGGTTTACATGCGTATGTTCTTGGTGTGCAGGGAGAAGGTTGATAATCTTCTTACTTGCTGTCCCAGTTCACTTACCAAATCTGCCAGCTAGTAATTGTTGACTTATCTCCTCCACAAAATCAGGAGTATCCTTAGGACAGTCCTGTTGAACTTGTTCTCTGGTGACACTGAGCATTATTCCTAGAGTAGAAGCATCAGTTAGTGTCAGTGGATTGAAAATTAAAAGTTATTTCTGAGTGATCACTCAGGAAATAGCTATCTACTATTATTTCTTTTTTGACATGGAGTCTCGCTTTGTCACCCAGGCTGGGGTGCAGTGACACGATCTTGGCTCACTGCAACCTCTACCTCCCAGGTTCAAGCCATTCTCCTGCGTCAGCCTCCCAAGTAACTGGGGTTACAGGTGCCCGCCACCACGCCCGGCTATTTTTTGTATTTTTAGTAGAGACAGGGTTTCACCATGATGGCCAGGCTGCTCTTGAACTCCTGAGCTCAGGTGATCCACCCGCCTCAGCCTCCCAAAGTTCTGGGATTACAGGCATGAGCCACTGCACCTGGCCTATCTAGTGTATTTCTTAGCTAAATACCTGATCAGTGGAATGAAAAGCTCATAAAAAGCTGTACTTTATTTTTCTCTCAATCCTCTATACAGTTGATGTATTTCAATGAAAAACGTATAAGAGATGGCTTTTGCTGCAAGGCAGAAACCTGCTGAGCAGACGTTATACCCAAGTTTAAGAGTAAGACTGACTACCAAAAAGGTGCCAGACTTTACACAAGGTGGCTGGTTGAAAGAGCAGACACAGGTGCCCACTCCACTCTGGGCCTTGCTCAGGCGCTGTTTCCTCTCCCTGTCACACTGGAAATAGGACCGCCAAGTGGAGAACTTCTAAACGTGGGGTAAATCATTTCTCTCACTGACATCTTGGAAAAAAGACACTGGCTAAAATGCATGGGGACAAACCAGTGCTCCTACAGCAGGTAGAAGTCTGGCTTTATTTTAGGCCCTTAAATTACACATAAATCAAAAACTCTTCTAGTTTAAAAAAGAAAAAAAGACTGAAGAGATACAACAGTTTGGTACAGTGAGTGAATCTAGATTAGATCCTTGTTCTAAAAAGTGTAAAATCAAACCTATTAGAGACATTTTGAAGGCAGCTGGAGAAAAGGGAGTGCGGAATGACGTTGGAGGTGTGGAATTACTGCAAACTTTCTTGGTGTGAAAAGGTGTCCAAATTTTGTAAGGGACTTTTTTTATTCTTAGGGAATGCAGAATGAAGTAGTAATAAGTGAAGGATCATGATCTCTGCAACTTGAAATGATAAAGAGAAAAGTGGGTAAAAAGCAAATATGTCAAAGCATGAACAGTTGTTGAATCTAGGCGAGTGGATATACAATATACAAGTATTCATTGAAATTCTATGGAGATTTTAACTTTTTCATAATGTTCTAGATAAATATATATTTTATATATAGAAATATAAATTATATATAATATATAGAAATAGATTTTTATATATAGAAATATATAAATGTATATTTCATATAGAATATATAAATTGTGTATATATTTTATATATAAATTATATATAAGTATATGTTATATATAATTTATATGTAAGTATATGTTATATATAATTTATATATAAGTATATATATATTATATATATATTTTTTTGAGATGGAGTCTTGCTCTGTCGCCAGGCTGGAGTGTAGTGGTGCAATCTCAGCTCACTGCAACCTCCGCCTCCTGGGTTCAAGCGATTCCACTGCCTCAGTCTCCCAAGTAGCTAGGACTACAGGCGTGCACCACCACGCCTGGCTAGTATTTTGTATTTTAATAGAGACAGGGTTTCACCATGTTGGCCAGGATGGTCTCGATCTCCTGACCTCGTGTTCCACCCACCTCGGCCTCCCAAAGTGCTGGGATTACAGGCGTGAGCCACTGCCCCAGGACGAGAAATATATTTTTTAAAAATAAGGCTGTTTCACTCTCTTATCATTTCAATATTCACTGGTGAAGGAAATATCTTTAAAAAGATTCTGCTTTGGAAACAATGTACAAAGGAAATGTAATAACTTAGCTACTGTTTCCTAAGCCATGAGCAGTGGCCTTTTATGTTTGAGTCTTTGCCAGCCAGTGTTGGTCCTCTGGTTATAACTCACGGTAGCTGCACAGACCACCACACCATCTTACCAAACAGTGTTTTTGGGGTGCATCACCATTTTTGATGTTTATTGCCATTTTTATTGGTCTTTTGGAGTGTAACTGCCTTTAAGGCACACCGGAAGATAAGGTAAAACCAAAGCTTCCTCCACGCTGTAACAGGCAGGGTGTTTGGTGGTTAAGGGTGGGACCTGGAGCCACATGCCAGGGTCAGATCACCACCACCCCCCACGCCGCCCACCCCAGGCAGGCTCAACTGTCCAGGGCACGTGACTCACTCTCTGTTTCTAGAAATGGAACGTGAAATGGGAATAATAATACAAGCTACCTCTTTGGGGTTTTTTGAAAGTTAAGTGAATGCACGTAAAGAGCTTAAAATGGCGCCTGGAGTGTCGTGAGCCTCAGTGTTTGTGGTGTCTGTGGTTACCTCTTTCGTAGGTCGTATGTGGTACTCCAGAGCCCCGCCACTTAGCCATGATCTGTTTTCTTTTTCTCCAGCTGTATTATCTGTATTTGTTCATCTCAAAGCTCATCTGTCTCTCTGTCACTCTCTCTTTTACCCAGCCTTTTCATCTCTTGCAGTTTGCTTGGCATTTCACCATTTGGAAGAAATTAGTGTCATCAGTACCTCTGGAGTTTGCACTGTGTTCTGCTTATAGGTTGTGTATAGTTACCTACTAAGATGGTCCTAAGCACATGTCCACAGCCTCGGTTCAGAGTCTACTTAGTGCTCCCTATTCAGTCTTTCTGTTCTTGTGCTCCAGTCCGTGAAGTCTAGAGTAAAATAAGAAATTGGCATTTATATACATCTCCCCTCCTCATCTTTAGAAGAAAAGAGTTTCAGTATCACATTCATAAGAAATTTCATATTTAAAAGTTAGTGTTACAGTCGCAGTGCCTCACACCTGTAATACCTGCACTTTGGGAGGCCAAGGTGGGCAGATCACCTGAGGTAGGGAGTTCAAGACCAGCCTGGCCAACGTGGTGAAACCCCATTTCTACTAAAAATATAAAAATTAGCCAGCGTGGTGGCGAGTGCCTGTAATCCCAGCTACTCGGGAGGTTGAGGCAGGAGAATCACTTAAACCTGGGAGGCTGAGGTTGCACTGAGCCGAGATCACGCCACTGCACACCAGCCTGGGTGACGGAGTGAGACTCTGTCTCAAAAAAAAAAAAAAAAAAAAAGTTACAGATATCTGTGGTTAATCTCAAATAGGGTGACTTTACATGTCATTTCCCTTTAGTTGTTTTTAAGTGCAGATGTTGCTTTAATTAAATAATAGTTGAAATAAGTGGGATCCCAACTATAACCTTGTATCTTACTGTTTTTAAATGTTGATATTTTGGTGTTTTCAGTAGAATTTGAACTGTTAACAGTGTTTGATTAGGTTTTTTCAGTTTCTTTGTCATCGACGTTTGTGACCTCGTTATAATACACATGGATTTTTATCTGCTGGTTGTGTTGCTCACGAGCAATGTGTTCTAATTATGGTATTTTAACGTATAACTTGAGAAAACAGTAATGTTCCACTCTAGGGAACAAGTCCCGAAGAACCCTAAAGCCCTAGAGAACCACCTCCACTTCTTCCTAAGTTGCTGGTTCTTTATTCTTTGTGGACTTCAAGGAGGAGGTGGGCGGTGAGGGTGTCTGTATATGTGTGTTCACATTTGTAGACAGTTTCTGCCCATGTATAATTAGGAATGGGTTGTTGGTTTTGTTTTTTTTTTTCCCCAGCTTTATGTAGTTGGTCAGACTTCTCAAAGGCGGGTAGCATTGGTTAATCATTCTCTTGGAACTCTGAAGGCTTTGCATGGAGCAGTGTTCACTCTAGGCAGCCCATGGCCCCTGGGGTCACAGAGCTGCTTTCCAGGGAGTTTGCAAGGCCATAACTGTCTCGTAAGATTACCAAGATCTGATTTACCTCTTTTGCCGTGTGGACGTTTGCCCTGGTGGTGCAAAGGCAATGGCCAGTAGCATGGCGCCTTTCTTTCATCAAGCAGGACAGCGGTGTTCAGCTAGCAGCACGCCAGTCTGATCCAAGGATGTCCTTGATGAAGCATGAAGTTACTAGTTTTTTAAGTCTCAACTCTTCTGTATACCTTTTCACTTTTGTTTTTGTTTGGGTTTGTTTTGGTTAGGTTTTTTTGTTGCCCAGGCTGGAGTGCGGTGGCGCAGTCACAGCTCACTGCAGCCTCAACCTCTCCAGCTCGAGCACTTCTCCCGCCTCAGCCTCCTGAGTAGCTAGGGCTACAAAGAAGCACCACCACACCCAACTTTTTTTTTTTTTTTTGGTAGAGCTGGGGTCTCACTATGTTGCTCAGGCTGGTCTCAAACTCCTGGGCTCAAATGATCCTCCTGCTTTGGCCTCCCACAGTGCTGGGATTAGAGGTGTGAGCCACTGCAGCCAGCCTCCTTTTTGATTTTGCGTGACGAAATGCAGAGTTCACATAAAGCCCTTATAGCCTGCTGGAGTGTGATGGCCGTCTCGAAGAAAAGCACCCGTGCTGATGTGTGAGTTATGAGCCAAAATAGCCACTTTTTCCAGGAACTTATAAATTATGAGAACAGTGATGTAAAATCGTTTTTACTTGGCAGAACAAAAAGCAGACAAACGGTAGATATTAAGACTTAAATATTTGGCTGATATTTTCTAGAAAATCTATGAAGTGAGCTTACCAATGCAGGGGAAAACAACTGCACCACTGTTTTTGGCCCATGTTAAAATTTGAGCTTTCAAGAAAAATTTGAACTTTGGAGAACTTTTATCTGCCAGTGTTAAGTGTGGCAGCTCCCAGTGCCACAGACTCTTCTGCTGAGAGGGGTGGCGACATTAGCAGGTGGAGTTTCTTGATGTATACGGTGGGAGGCCGCACAATACGTGCAGCAGTGTGCTCTCAGTGACCAACAAACGATGCTACAAACAAGCGTGGGCGAAGAGCTGCCCAAATGTAAGAGATACTGCCGCATGTTAATGTAACTGACGGGTTCATCAATACAGTTTCAGATTCCTCATTGCAACTAATCTTTAAGGAACTATCACTTGTTGAATTTTAGCGTAGGCAAAGAAAAACATCGGCAATTTTTTGAGAAGCTATTGAAACCTCCCTTTTCCCACCAGACATGTCTGTCTGAGCCTGGGGTGTTTCTTTACATACACTTGAACCAAAATAGCATATCACAGCAAATTGAACACAGAAGCACGTCGGCAGATCCGCCTGTCTTCTGTTGAGTATTGAAGATCCATGCAAAAATGTACAACAGGACCATTTTCTCGCTGGTTTCTTTTTGAAAATAAGGTTATTTTCATAAAATGTTACTTAACATGAAGTGAACCTATTGCTAATTTAAGTGAATAAGTAAATATTTTTTAAATTTTCAAATATGGTCAATATCAATGGATGTAACCCCCATAATCAAAGCTCTTTAGGATTCGCCATACTTTCTAAGAACGTAAATAGGTCTTGACACCAAAAAAATGGAAAACTCTTGGCCTAGGAAATTTTTCTAGAATGGGCTGGATGTGACCCTTACCCTGTTTTTACCAAGCCTGCTTGGTTTTTTCCCTCTTTTCTCTAGAAAAACAAAAATATAATAAGTAATCAGCAGAATCATCTAAATTGGTCTCTGGGACCATGAGAGCCGAGAGCATCCGGAGCCCACCTAACCCAACCCTGGTCCTTCCTCTTGCCTTGGTCGGTTTCCTTCTGTGTCCTTCAAATCTTTTTTTTAAAGCCATTTTCAAGTCATCAGTTAATATGTGAATACAGGCCGGGCGCGGTGGCTCAAGCCTGTAATCCCAGCACTTTGGGAGGCCGAGACGGGCGGATCACAAGGTCAGGAGATCGAGACCATCCTGGCTAACACGGTGAAACCCCGTCTCTATTAAAAATACAAAAAATTAGCCGGGCAAGGAGGCGGGCGCCTGTAGTCCCAGCTACTCGGGAGGCTGAGGCAGGAGAATGGCGTAAACCCGGGAGGCGGAGCTTGTTGTGAGCTGAGATCCGGCCACTGCACTCCAGCCTGGGCCACAGAGCGAGACTCCGTCTCAAAAAAAAAATGTGAATACAACCACCTTTACGTTTTTTCTTCATTGCAAATAAAACTGAAATTTTCCCTAACCTTGTCCCCTGAGATAGGTCTACCATCCCCACATCTCAAAGTGACTGCTACTTGGAGTTTGCTGTATGTCATTCCAGACCATTTTCTCCCTGTGGGGTGGGGGGTGTGTGTGTGTGTATATATCCACATAAATAATATAAATATATATTTATTCACAGAGTATATAGCATTTTTTGTTTCATCTCTTTAAAAAATTGACATAAGAGCAGTTTTAGTAACAAAAACCTTTTATACATTTTTAGTATCTTGTTAGCCCTCTCGGTTCATAATGCTCCGACCTGGTGTTATGTCGTATATCTTGTGTTGTACTGTGTATACATACGTTGCATGAATGCTTAATGTGGTCTCGCATGTTTTTCTGTGAATTTGGCTTAAACTTTCAGACTAGCTAGGCATCTAGGAGGCGGCGGCAAGTGGTTCTGAGGAGATGTTTCCCTTTAGAGAACACCATTGATGCTGTTGAAAGTATTTTACTAGATGTTGAAAACATGGAGGTCTTATTAATTTAATGACCCCACCACCACCACTCCCCCCCCCCCCCCCGCCCCCTCCCCACATCCCTTCCTAAATGATTACATCAAATCATACAGGAATCTGGCGCTATCAGAGCCAGGGTTAAGGCCTAATAGTGTCACTAGTTACTGAGGTTCTTGATTAAGTCACCATACTTTCCTGAATCTCCAAATAAGTTACATTAAAAATGCATTTGATTAAATTACTTATTTTCAAGGGAATTGGAAGAAAGGGACTGTGATTGGTGTTTCGATCTAATCCCCCGAAGATGAAAACATGAACAAAAATATTTCTCCTTTTATATTATTCTTAGTTAAGAGAAATGCTCTGCCAGGAGAAACCTTAAATGACTGTCCAATGGGTAGGGTGTTTTAAAGAATCTAATAAATTCAGATACTTTTTCTTTTTACACAAAGTCACAAATGACGTTATGTTGATAAGTGTTTTTATGACTTACCTTAAACAACATTTAAATTTAAGCCAACGTTAAAGTTGTGATTTTGGGAAATTTTTTACTTACCCTTCCTCTCTTCCCTACTTCCTTCCCTTAAGAACCCCAGTCTTATTTTCTCATTTATATCCCGGATGAGGCTGTCAGATATTGAAACCGACCTTTTGAAGACATGTAAACTTTTTGGGGACTGACTTTTCTCATTCAAATAGTCTAATATCAGTGGATATGAACTCTGCATGTTTTTACTTTTAAATCTTATGCATCATTTAAATGTTAACTTTCAAAATACTAATCTTGAATTGTCACATTTTTGTGTGAGTTGGCATTATCCAATTAAATGAACATAAATTATACTGCCTACATAGATTGGAAAAATATCTTTTGGTGGGCTGTGTATATGCACACGTGTTTATGTAAAACCAAATATCAACTTACAAAGACCAGTTCAGTCTTATAGTCTTGTTTAGTGTAACATACGGGCTAAGACATTTGCTTATTTGAGCCTTTTCACCCTTTATTTGTAAAACGGAGGAGAGCCCTTAAGTGAAATGTAAACTAAACTTGGAACCCCTAAAATAATTTTGAACACTACTTCACATTTAAATGTTTTTTTAAAAATAAAGCAAAGTTTAAGAAGCATGTTCGGTAAAGAGTTCTTTGGCAGGAAATGGGGACTTATCAGCCAAGCTAATAGCCTTAGCTATGGCATCCATAGTAACTAACACATGCTGCTGATGTAAATATTTATTGTCAAGATTTATGCCAGCGAGCAGTGCCGCAGAACCCAGGCAGAGCAGTTCAGGCCAGTGAAATTAAAGCATCAGCCACCAATGTTTGATTTCTTTTGTATTATCCGGTATTCCAAGCGTTACAACATCATTCATCTCTTCTAGGGTTTTTCAAAATAGTTTAGCCATAAGAAAAATAATCCTAGAAGACCAATTTACTCGGAGTAATTCGGGACCCCCTCCCCCACAGCATGATAGATACCCAAATGAGAATAGAGAGGCTGTTATTGTTTGTCATTAACACCCTGGAACCTTTTTCATCTTCAAAGCTCCTCGCGAAAGGGTTCATTAGCCGTCGCCCTCTTTCCTATGAGACAGTAAACACGTATGGTTAGTCCTACTTTGACAGTGGTGGAAACCAAAGCAGAGAGGTTCTCCAACTTGCCTGAGGTCCAAGAAGGAGCTGGTGACAGAGACCAGATACCGAACCAGCACTTGGGTTTTCTGACTCACGGTTCTGGGCTCACCCCTCTCGGAGCATGCTACCCTGAGCCTGCTCTTGCAGGTTTCTTTATCACAGGGATCTATCTACACGGTACTTTCTGCTCTCAGCTTTTTACGGTGGTGTAGAGTGCAGTGCAGCTGAAACCAGGTTAGTTGATCTTATGGTGTCATCTAGAAAAACAAGAGATGCAGATTCTGGGTCACGAAGGTAAGACTGTACTTTAAGGGTTTGTGGCTATGGGTGAAATTAACTTATCTGAGCCTTACATTGTCTCACTAGACACAGTGCCCACCTGTTCCGTGGCACAGCCCCAGAACTCCTGTTGAAGAAACAGACTCCAGGACTGACTTTCCACTTGATTTTAGGAGCTCACACATCCCGAGAGATTCATGTTCAAGCTGCATTTTACACCTCGCTGGCAAGGGTATTTTCGTGCTAAACATAAACTTACTATTGGTAAAGATTCTTAATGAGTAATTCTTAGGATTCAGTACAAAATTAGATATATCCTTTTTATTGGTAATGATAGAGCGTGGAGTTCTTGCAGGGTGGGGGAGAGAGGCATTCATCCGAAAACTGGCTGTGTTTTAGTGTAAACATTTGTCTACGGGGAAACAGTAGGAAAGCATCAAGAAATATTTCTTGATGTATACAATTGAAGTGATGTTTACATTGTAGTGAAAAGAAAACCTCCGCATGCATGTTCCTGATTTTAGTAAAGCTCTGCAGAGATTTCCTTCCTCATTCTTTGCTTTTGACTCTGCGTATGTCCTGTTGCTAATTTAAGTGTTGGTGACCCTGTGTCCTTTGTTGTGCCAAACAAGGTTAAAATTAAGACTAAAAAAATTTCTGAGTTCATTTCAAATGGAAGGACAACATGATACCTAACACAGAAGAGAACAAAATTTAGTTTTGGCTTTCTGCCCTGTGTCCACCTAAAGCTGTATTTCATTCACTCACTAATATGTAGAAATCACCCACTTGGCAGTTGGCTCTGTGCTTAGTGCTAAGAACTGGTCGTGTTATAGGTGCTGTGGGTACATGTCTGTGCTGGCTTCAGGAGAGAGCAGGCCCTGGGGGGCCCAGCAAGGCCTCCCAGGAGAAGCAGTGCATTAACTGAAGTTACTAATTGGTGGTACTGGGATGCAGTTGGGAAGATGGGATGATTTCGCCTGCTGGGGTATGTGTTGGGGGTGGTTGTCACACTGTGGTGAGAGAAATCCTGGAAAAGGGTGCATATCAAATAAGTAGCATCCCTTTATGACTGATGAAAGGAGAGCAGCAGAGAGCAGTTAAGTGGAAGGCAGGACATAGCAGCGGTGTCTCGTGCCATCATCTTCGTCACTACACAAGGGGAAGTTGGGCTAAGAATAAATTTGTTTTGGTTCCAGGATGAAACTCAAGAGATACAGAAGAAACTGAAAGTGATACTTTTGGCAGAGAAATAGGATAAGAGGGTTTTCACCGCGTGTGTGTGTGTGTGTGTGTGTGTGTGTGTGTGTGTGTGTCTTGATGAATGTATTACTTATTTTAAAAATATAAAGAAGTCATAGCCTTAAAAGTGGGAGACACATACTGGTAATAGAATCTGTGCATTACTATCTTTCTGTGTCTTAGAAGTTACTACTATGATTTTAGCCACTTAACTGGCTAGAACAGTTTTGAAAGGCCAAGATCATGGGTTTAAGATTTGAGACTTGACCAAGAGGTAACTTTCCTAGTCCTTATCGTAGAGTGCACGCTCCCAGCTTTTGCCCACCCTGTTTGGGGTGCACACACTCATCAGTGAGGGCAACAGAACACAGCATGCAGGTGGAACTGTGCAGGTCAGTCACCACTCCACCTCCCAGCCAGGGCCTCACTCCGATTCCATCATTGGGGTTTCACTGAACTTTCATGTTGGCATTTCATTTAGTTGAATAAACCAGTTTTGTTGTATTTCAGGTATTCTCACTGTGTGGTCAGACTTGTTCAGTTTTTGTAGGTGAACGGTAAAGCTGTCAAAACCAGATCTGCTGAAAAATCAAAATGTTCAGCGTCATCTTTGGCAGAGGGGATTATCAGAAACTTCTGGGGCGGGAAGGGAAATTTAAGAAGGAAGTTGGGGAAGGTAGGGCCTCATGGCTTTGGTTTTTCTGGTGGTCCAAGGGAGGAGGCTTATGGAGAATTGAGAGGGAACAATAAGTGACAAGCATGAAGAATGAAGAGGGAACTGACCAAGGATCCGTGAGAGTAGGAGGTGGCCCAGAGGGTGTGGTCAGAGGTGGCTATCACAGCTATCACAGCAAAGTCTTTACTCCGAGAACCAAGTCTTTATCACATATATGTTTTGCAGATATTTTTCTCATACTGTGGGTTGTCTTTTTCACTGTCTTGGGGGTATCATTTGCTCACTAATATGTAGAAATCACGTTTTTAATTTAGAGGAAGACCAGTTTATCTTGGTTTGTCTTCTGTCTCCTATGCTTACAGTGTCATAGCTATGAAACCGTTGTTGAATCCAGATTTACTCTTTTTTTTTTTTTTTTTTGAGGCGGAGTCTCACTCTGTCGCCCAGACTGGAGTGCAGTGGCCGGATCTCAGCTCACTGCAAGCTCCGCCTCCTGGGTTTAAGCCATTCTCCTGCCTCAGCCTCCCGAGTAGCTGGGACTACAGGCGCCCGCCACCTCGCCCAGCTAGTTTTTGTATTTTTAGTAGAGACGGGGTTTCACCGTGATAGCCAGGATGGTCTCGATCCCCTGACCTCGTGATCCGCCCGTCTCGGCCTCCCAAAGTGCTGGGATTACAGGCTTGAGCCACCGCGCCCGGCCAGAATCCAGATTTACTCTTATACATTCTTCTAAGAGTTTTTTAATATTAGCTCTCTTACATTTTGGTCTTTGTTCCGTTTCATGTTAGTCTTTATATAAGGTGTGAGGTAAGGGTCCAACTTCATTTATTTGCATGTGAATATCCAGTTTTCCCAGCACTGTTTGTTGAAAAAACTATTATTTCCCCTATTGAATGGGTTTGGCATACTTGTTGAAAATCAGTGGACCATAAATAGGGTTTATTTCTGGATTCTCTATTCCATTGGTCTGTCTGTGCTTATGTCTGTACCGCACTGTCTTGATTACTATAGCTCTGTTGTAAGGTTTAAAATCAGGAAGTGTGAACTCTCCAACTTTGTTCTTTTTTTCAAAATTGTTTTGGTATTTTGGGTCCCTTTTGGTGTATTGGTTCCATTTTACTCAGTGGTGTAACGATATGTGCATTTCCATATGAATTTTAGGATCAGCTTAGCAATGTTCCTTGTCTCTTTCTCTTAATTCTGTAGCCTTTCCTGGGTTAGAATCAGATTAGGACAGTGCTCCCTGGAATCTGCCCAGTAGCTGCTCTGACTGTGAGTAGAGAACCCGTGGGCCATCTGGGCACTTAATCTGAAATGGTCCATGAAGAACCCCTAAAATGTTTAAGTTTCTGAAATCCCTGGTTTTATTGTAAAAAGCTATTTGAATTTAGTATTCTGTTTCATGATTATTATAGTTAAGTGTAAAAATGTTTAACTTTTTTTTTCCTTTTTTTTTTTGTTTGTTTGTTTGAGAGGGAGTCTTGCTCTGTCACCCAGGCTGGAGTACAGTGGAGTGATCTCGGCTCACTGCAGCCTCTGCCTCCCGGGTTCAAGCGATTCTTGTGTCTCAACCTCCCTAGTATCTAGGATTACAGGTGTGTGCCACCACACCCTGCTAATTTTTGTATTTTTAGTAGACACAGGGTTCTGCCATGTTGGCCAGGCTGGTCTCGAACTCCTGACCTGAAGTAACCTGCCTGCCTTGACCTCCCAAAGTGCTGGGATTACAGGCTTGAGCCACCACACCCAGCCTTATTTAACATTTTTCAACTGCATGGAAAACTGATATTCTAGGATGTACATTGAGTTTATGCTGTGGCTTTATGCACCTTCCGGAATGCATACCCCAGCATAAAAGGCCAAGTGAGGGAGAAACCTGCCTGCTGGAGTTGTTGGATGTATGAAAGTTGTCTCCTTAACTGTCTGCCTTCTGACCTCTCCAGACCATGGCGAGCAGAGCCGAACTGAATTCAGGGCGGAGACAACACTGATCTGCTGCCATCTGCGCTGGGCAGGGTGGCCTCACCTGACTCACAGCTGTCGCTTTCTCTCTCAAAGCCACTATCTTTTTCTGCTGATTCTTAAAACAGAGTTGGAGCTTGTCAATTTTGGCCATCAAAAAGATTGAACTTTTGCAGGATTAAATCCATTATTTTCCTAAATTACCTTGTTTTGGGAAATCAGTTCTCGGCCATAAGTGCAGGCTCAGGTGCGCTGAGGAGGGCACCCCAGACACCTGTGGTGCTCTGTGACAGGGCTTACCTGTCAAAGGCAAAAATAAGGGTGATGTCATGGGAGTTTTCCATTAAGCCAAATTTATTCAATGTACAGGACTTTTATTCTGAAATTGTCTTCTTGTTCCCCCATAACCTTGGAAGTGAGGTACTGTCTTTTTTGGTATTAAAATGTCTTTTCTGTAGGTTTTTTTTTTTTTTTAACTGATGTTATTTGTGGTTAGGATGACAACCCAGCATCAGTCCTCAGGATTCTTTATGAAATGTTCCCCGTCTGTGAAATTCTAACTAGAATTTCAGTTTAGACCGCACATCCCAGATTTGTACCTCATTTACATTTGTAGTTACCACATCATATTTCAAATGATTTGTGTAACCTAAAAGCCCATTTTTTTATTCTTTTCATATGAAATGTCCAGAATAGGCAAATCCCTAGAAACAGAAAGCAGATCAGAGGTTGCCAGGGGCTGCAGAGACGGAGGGAGGGGGAGTAATTACCTACAGGGACCGGGAGTTCTTCTGGGATCGTGAAAAAGTTTTGAAACTCGACAGAGGGCTGATCGCACAACATTGTAAACGCACTAAATGCCCCTAAAATGTACTTGAAATGGTTCATTGTATGTTATTTAAATTTTCAATTTTTTTGAAAAGCCCATTTTATTCAGTAGTATAATGATATATAAGAAGACTGGAAGGTGTAGGGGGAGTGTTGTATTCAGAGGATATACATCAAGGCAAGGATACTCTATGCTTGTACACACACACAAATACATATACACAAAGAGCATACCTATTATTAATTTATGTTTCTAAGTATGATCATTAGAAGCTGATTAGGTAAATAAACTTTCTGCCTTGGGACAAGCAGAAAGATTTAACACTTAAATGAAATTCACAGATATTCTTTTTTTGTTGTTTTTTTAGACAGTGTCTCACTCTGCTTCCCAGGCTGAAGTGCAGTGACACGATCTCGGCTCACTGCAACCTCCGCATCCTGGGTTCAAGCGATTCTCTTGCCTCAGCCTCCCAAGCAGCTGAGACTACAGGCGTATGCCACCACCCCTGGCTAATTTTTTGTATTTTTAGTAGAGATGAGGTTTCACTATGCTAGCCAGGATGGTCTCGAATTCTGGCCTCAAGTGATCCACCCACCTCAGCTTCTCAAAGTGCTGGGAGTACAGGCGCGAGCCACTGTGGCCTCAAAAGATAACTCTTTATCTTACCTCAGAAGCTATATTTTCCAACCTTTCACACTGGAAAGTTGAAGTTGTAAAAATATCTTCAGGATAAATCTGAATTGTGTTTCTTTTATTGCCGAGTCTGGTCGATGTGTTCCTGGTATTTAGTGGAACTCAGGTCAACACAGGCTGAAGTTAGTCAGTGGGGTTCTCTCTGTGGGGTTCTAACCTTGAAATAGGAGCATGAGACTTGCCTTCCCCTTCTCCATTCCTCCAAGAAAGAGAAAGGAAAGGAAGAGAAAATAAAAAGCAACCCTGTATTATTTTTAAGTTTGTAAGAATCCTTACTATGAGTTCCGAGTACAACATCTTTTTAACTGTTTTCTCTCCCTCTCTTGCTTCCTTCTTCAATCTCCAGCTACCATTCATTTCCTGATTTCATTTATAGCTCTTGCCAGGCAAGAAGGCCAAGCAGAAGGAACCTACATCAGGGAAGTGCCGGGCCAGGGGCCCCACCTGGACTTGGGGTTCTGGGCAGCCTGAACACAGATTTCTTAGTTTCCTGAAGTAAATGAGCTTGTTGCCTTAATTTCAGTTAAAATACTGATTGTGCTTAATTTTAACTGAGCATGAAGACCTCTTACAATATTCCATAAGGCTGGATATTTTTTTGAGGAAGACGATTTTTCCTCTTAACCTTGGCTCTGTGTGTGTGTGTTTGGTCAGTGTTTAGACAGTTTTTCATGCACGGACCCTGATCACAGCGGGAGCAGGCAACGCGAGATGCCCCTCATCACATACCCAGCTCCACATGGTGGCCTTCCTGCCCACAGGTCATCCTTACGCAGTGCCTTCAAATTGAGTGTCTTCAAAGGTGCTGCTTCGTCTCACTTTGGTTGTTCTATTACTGTCGTATTTTTCTGTTTTGCAGTATTGAAATGTTACTCGTAGGGACCGAACACTGGTTTTAGTGTCCATAGTGGCAAAAAAAAAAAAAAAATTTTTTTTCAAAACTTGTTTCTATTTGGTCCTCTGTGACCCAAGTTATTGCTTAGCTTTCTTTCCTGGTAAGAGCCTTTAGAAACGAGATTAGGACGTGAATGGTATTTTCTGAACCCTCAGAGTGTGTACAATACTATTTTGTAAAGAAAAGCGTCTATATTCAAGATCTAAATAATTCCTAAAATTATGTTCTCCCATTCATTTTTCAAGACTTAAATATGTTCTAATCCATAGGAGAATGAGAGTTTCCAAGTTCATTAATTCGGGTTCCTGTTACCAACTCATATTTTATAGCCCATATAAAGTTTTATTTCAGTGAAACCTTTAGTTACCACAAGTAGAACCTGGGAACTCTACACTGCTGTCTCCAGACAAGACACAGGGTTTCACTTACATTAACAAAGGATGATCCATTCAGAATTGCAAACAAATGCTGCATTGTACCCCTGGTAGTTGTGACCCGATTCAGTCCTGCTTTGAGGCAGCCAAGTGTTGGCCCAAATCAGCATAAATCAGAGCAACAGAAAATCCACCCGAGGTGGGGCCCCGGATTGGACGTACTTTGGACAACAAGTCCACAGCCTGCACCTGAATGAATCCTGAGGCAGGCTTCTGTCTCTGCTCTAAACACTCATCCTGAAGTGTATCTGGACCATTTTAAGTACCATTCTAGCAGTGGTACTTAGTTATAATTAATATAAACATGTCATTCTATTAAAAGAGACCTGCAGCTTCTGTTAAATTGGGTCAAATATAAGATACTGGGGTTTAAAGATGTGAATTAAAAATTCAGTTTCGGCTGGGCGCGGTGGCTCACGCCTATAATCCCAGCACTTTGGGAGGCCGAGGCAGGCAGATCACGAGGTCAGGAGATCGAGACCATCCTGGCTAACACAGTGAAACCCTGTCTCTACTAAAAATACAAAAAAATTAGCCAGGCGTGGTGGTGGGCGCCTGTAGTCCCAGCTTCTGGGGAGACTGAGGCAGGAGAATGGCATGAACCCAGGAGGCGGCGGAGCTTGCAGTGAGCGGAGATCGTGCCACTGCACTCCAGCCTGGGCGACAGAGTGAGACTCCATCTCAAAAAAAAGAAAAAAGAAGAAAAAATTCAGTTTCATCCAGCAAGGAATACAGAGAAGCAGCAATAGAACCTGCCTGCCCTCGGGGAGCTTGCAGTCTAAGATAACATAAATATGTATAATTTAAAGTAAAATGGAAGTGTCATTAAGGGGGCAAGAGGATGCAAAGATTGCCTTCAGTTAGAGTGATAAGTACATTACCATCACAGCAGCATTTGCAGGTATTGGGGCCTTATTGTAAGTTTCTTCATTCAGCAAACACTTCCGAGCACTTTTGTGTCTGATCCTGTTATAGCTGGTGGGAAATTATAGACTAACAACCCATGTGCAAATGACAACATCGTGTGTCATGTGCAGGGCTGGCAGCTACGCGGGGACATTAACAGAGCCCAGCAGAAGGGCACCTCACTCCACACCTGGGGAGAGAAGAGGTGTGCTGAGTTTTGTTTATTTGTGCTTGTTTTACCATAAATGAAATATGAGCCTTCTTAATATGTTATCTGTGATATGTTGGCATAGATATCTTAATGTATAAAACATGCTTATATTTATGTATGACATTATGTTTATTTTTGGCTACATCCAGAAAACAATTTGATAAGGCTTAAACTATTAAAACATGTGCAAGTGTGTTAAAGGAAACAAAATAACTAGAAGCCAGTTAGGAGGACCAGTTCAAATTTTGAATGGGGCTATTCAACAGTTTCAGAAATTTTTTTTACACTACTAATGGGCCAGTGGGCATAGCATCTTTTTAAGCGTCCTTCCAGTTGGTGGTACTAAAACCATTGCAGATGCATAAAGGAAGATGCTTATCATCCTGTCTAGTTGTAAGATGGGGTACTACTCCTTACCGTAGTACATTCCTTAAATAAGTACAAGAATTACAGTTGACCCCTGAACGTCACAAGTTTGAACTGCACAGGTCCACTTATATGTGGATTTTTTTCAACCAAATGCAGATTGCAAATGCACAAGATTCGAGACCTATGTACACAGAGGGCCAGCTTTTCATACGCACGGGTTCTGCGGGCCGACTGTGGGACTTGCATATGCGTGGATTTGGGTAAGCGTGGTGGTCCTAGAACCAATCCCCCCCATGGACCGCTGTGGTCTGTTACTTACCTTGGCTTTAAAGTTGAGTTTAACTTGTCCAAAGACATTCTTATTTAAGCAGCAATATTATGATACAGCTTTGAAGGCAAAACTTAAAAGAATGCATGGATAGCCTTGGACCCACGGAAATATTCTAATCCTGAGCTTCTAAATAGTATTGCATGTGTAGAACCAAAGACTAGCAGGGGATTAGCAAAGGCTGAGAGCAAGTGGTCTGTCTGTCCTCATAATGAAAAGGAGCAGAACAGAAGAGAGGTAAAGTGAGTCTCTTGCTTCTCATTCAGGTAATCATTGGACATTTGTTGAGCAATAATAGTCAACATAGAAATCTATAGCTTAGGCCAAATAGAGGATTTCTTGTTACCTTCTTTCTTCATGCTGTGGGAGAGCCCAGGATTCCTCCAAGTACAGCAAGTGCACACCACTACTTATGGCAGTTATTTTAAGTGATTCAGAGTTGAGTATTATTTTACTTTAATAATTATATATCGATGAATGTGAAACTATATCATTAGCACATCAAATCCATGGTTTCTTGAATTACTGTTACTTAGGACAGGTCTTAGTAAAAAAGTGTATCCATTTAAAGCAAAATACCAAGTAAATAAAAGCATGACTGTACACAGATTTGTGACGATCTTGAAGGTGTTCATGCAGGACTGAAGTACGAGAAACCTCAGGGTGGGCGACTCTGGGCTCTACCTGAGGAGTCTGTTCTGAAGACACCTTCGCATCTCTTTCTTGGGTTACAAGCAGTGGAGACGCACTTGGGCTTGCTTAGATGAACACACGTGTTTTTAAGGCACAGTCATGGAGGGACTCCACACAGAGGAGCAGGGTGGAGCTGGGCTATGGAGCCAGAAGGGTCCAGACTCCAGCAGCGTGAGGGACCCCTCTGTGTCCTCGTCCACCCCGCCACTCCCAGTCTCTGCGTGTCATGCCCCTTCTTCCCCACACTTTACCGTGTAATTTCTCTGCATGCTCTTTTGTTTTTACTCAGGAACATAATACGGTTAGCAGTGTGGCACCCCAGCAAGTACTGAACTGTTGAGTAGCTGTTCTTCATTTGTAAAATGGGAGCGATAACAGTTTCTGTCTCACAGGACAGTTGTGGATGGTCAGGGAGGTTGGGGTGTGAACACTTGGCATAGCATCTGAAACGTGCTGGAATCAGTCATGTCCACACTGGCAGTGATTAGAGCTGCCTGATTCTTCCCACGTTCCATCTAGTGAAAAGTCACTGATAGCTTCAGTTTTCAGGAGAAAAACGTTGACTTGGTCAAAACATTGTCCTTGATCAAATTGTTTACTCTTGCTCCAAGCTGCCCTGGAGTGTGGTCCAGGAAAAACATGGGCGCCTAGGTCCGCCCCTTGGCCAGCCGTGGCCAGAGGCCACCAGTGCTGCTGTTCACATGGCCGGTGTGCAGGGTTTTAATTCAAGGTGGAGCTTCCCGGCCATTCTGGTAATGAGGAGTCTTGCCTGATACATCTTGGCCAGCTCTGATTGGTCAGATGTTTGAAGAAGATAGGGTTGCCAAAGATTCCTAGACTCTCCAGCTTTGGCAGAAGTTGGTAGAGGATCACACAGTTACCTAAAATGATTGGTTTAATTATGGTTTGATCATCCTTCAGAAACCACCACCTTGGGTGAACCATTGTTCTTAATTGTCCCTTCATTTTTTGCTCTTATTGTCTGGCCCCAAAGACACGCCCCCTTGCGATTTTGTAAAGAATGCATTTCGTTGGGTTCCATTTTGAGAGAACACAGTTTGAGGGAGCACATGGACCTAAACTTGAGTTCCACCACCCCCAGCCAGATGAAAATTGCCGAGTCAGTTCACTGTTCCAAAACTGTTTTTTCAAGGCATTGTGGTAACAGTCAGGCCCTGTGAAATTCCCTAACATGACTAGGGTTTTTCACTTCCCAGCTTTATTGAATCAAAGGGGTTTTTTTGGCATTTTTTGTTTTTGAGACGGAGTCTCACTCTGTCATCCAGGCTGGAATGTAGTGGTGCGATCTCAGCTCACTGTAACCTCCGCCTCCCGGATTCAAGTGATTCTCCTGGCACAGCCTCCCATGTAGCTGGGATTACAGGCACCTGCCACCACGCTCGGCTAACTTTTGTATTTTTGTAGAGACAGGGTTTCACCATGTTGGTCAGGCTGGTCTCAAAACTCCTGACCTCAAGTGATCCGCCTGACTCAGCCTCCCAAAGTGCTGGGTTATAAGCGTCAGCCACCACACCCAGCCTAAATCAAAGTTTTAACATTGTCTCTTCCTCTGGGTGGCAAACGTGATCCAGTCAGGACAGATTATATCCCATGTGAAGAGTCACCCTGAGAATCTGAGCGGGGCATGCTGTGTGGTTACTTGGACTCCAGACCCTTGTCTGTAGAACTGGTGGGACCTTGACCTGGTCCGGTTCTCCTGTCTGCACACGCAGGCCATTGAGGTGCTGAGGCTGCAGCAGTGACGGCAGCACTGAGGGTCAGCTTCAGGGGGACGCTCTTCAAGCCAAACAAAAAGTCTTCTAAAAACATGGAACTAAAGATGGTCCCTTGATGTGGCATCTCGGTACAGCTGCTGAGGTATCTCACAAGGCCACCAGCAAGTTAATCTGAGGAGGCATTTTCCTCTTGCAATCAGGAGGCTGTTCCAGCAGAAATGGCTCAAGGAGAAATTCTCCTCCCAGACTCAGTGTCTAGGGGGTGAAATTTCACTGGCTTATTGCCAGCCCTGGCCTCCAAATCTCTGTAATTTATGAGGTCATAGAATGCATGCTTAAAGCCCCAGGCCTGTCAAGTTGCCTGGAGACACTCATACTGGGGATTTATCAAGATATTAATTTGGTTATCAGGAGTCTGGATGGGGATGAGAGGAGGGGATCTTTATTACATGCTGGGAAAATCAGAAATCAGCTCTCATTGCTACTACTCTTTCCTCTCCCAAGATGACTTTGCCAAAAAGCTGTGAGAAAAAGTCCTCAAATCTCAGAAATTGACTTGGTACTTGATTATACCCAGCTCGCTGGTGGGCCTGTGGCTACAGAGCCTCAGAGGAAGGTTAGAAGGTCTGGCCAGAGTTCTGCTTTGCTCCGCCTACTTGCCAGGGGCTTGGAGAAGGATTTTGTTTTGTTTACTTTTTAGGAGTGTATTCAAAGCATATTCACAGTAAGGAAAAAAAAATGCAGCCTGTGTCTTCAGGGACTGGGAGTCTCTGATTCCAGCACAGCCAACTGCCCAGCAACCCTAGAACTGGTAGGCTGACACTGGGCTGCTCCTCACGGTGGTGGGAGCATGGGTTGCTCAGCTGGGGCCATCTAAGGAAGCAAAGATGTGGTGCTGTCCTGCGGCTGGGGGAGCGGGATGAATTGGGATAAGGGAAGCCCAGGGCAGGGTGTTGGCCCAGAGCTGGGAGGTGAGTCACACCCGGGAACTGATGTGGCCTAAACTCCACGGTGACTTCCACCTGGGAACGCAGTTTACAGTCAGCGAGTGCTCAGGAGAACTCAGTAGAGGGCAATGTTGATGATGTAGGTATTTGGATGGTGATCATGTTACCAAGTCAGATCTGCAGGGAAGGTGGCGTCCCCGACATTTGTTCAGAGGGCGCCTTCCCACTTCTCACCTGGAATACTGGCCAATGGGAAACCTGGCCCATGTCAGATTTGTCTTAGGAACCATTGATTTCAATTCACGGGCTTTTTCCATTGAGGAATTTAAAGGTCTTAGAAGTGATATTCTCATTAAGGCATCTGAGGTCTCCCGGGACAGACACAGTCTTCATCTTGACCAGGAATGATGAGACCATCTTCTCCCCGTAAGGGACCAGTAGCATGTGTGGGACCACCCTGCCTGCACAGGTGTCCCCTCACGGGGTGCCTCTTGCCCACGCAGGTCACCAGGGGCTCTAGCCGCCCTGCCTGGACTCAGGCATCAGCACTGTCCCATCTGAGCTGTCGCCTTAACCTCTCGGTAGACCTCTGTCCTTGTCTGTCTAATGGGCATGATGGTAGCGCCTCTCTGTGTTCTTACTAGGATTAGTGGACTGAGAAAAGTCATGGTAATATATTACCAGCATGTAGAGAATACCCAATAATGATGAACTATTAGCATTCCTTAAAAGAATTAAAAGTGAAAATAGTAGGAAACATTAGTAAGATAAAATACAATGGGAAATTAATTTTTTTTAATTACTTAAGGAAATTCTTCAATCCACAAGCAACAATAAAAAAGTTAGATTTCTGCTGGGCGCAGTGGCTCAAGCCTGTAATCCCAGCACTTTGGGAGGCCGAGACGGGTGGATCATGAGGTCAGGAGATCAAGACCATCCTGGCTAACACGGTGAAACCCCGTCTCTACTAAAAAATACAAAAAACTAGCCGGGCGAGGTGGCGGCGCCTGTAGTCCCAGCTACTCGGGAGGCTGAGGCAGGAGAATGGCGTGAACCCGGGAGGCGGAGCTTGCAGTGAGCTGAGATCCGGCCACTGCACTCCAGCCTGGGCGACAGAGCGAGACTCCGTCTCAAAAAAAAAAAAAAAAGAAAAAAAGAAAGATTTCCTAGCAGCTGAAAGGTTTTTTTGCAGTTGAGGCTCTAAAGCTGGGCAGGGTTTCAGCTGAGCTGAGGTTGGAAGTCCCTGACCTTCAACTGTGGCCGCCTGCGGAGCAGCAGGGAAAGCAAACCCAAGCTCAGGCGAGACCCCAGCAGCCCCCAAAGCATGGACGGAGCTGCCAGCCTTCTCTCCCTTGCCCTTCTTTCTCTACTCCCGACCTGCCACCCTTAGCCTAAAATCAGAGCTACTAGAATCACACACACCGTTGTAACTGGTTTTGTATTGTAAATGAGTCATTCTGTTATTTTGGAAACTTACGTCTCATGCCAGGATCTGCAGATAGTCCTTTTTCAAAATACTGTTTAGACAAAATAAATTTCTTTAAATATAATATCCCTACTTTAAATGCCTGGGGTGTTGCATGCATTTTTCTAGGCTAGCAGTGGTTAAAGATGATTTCTATAATTTCAGTTATATTTACCTTTACATATGCGTTCCTCTAAGTAACAAATGAAACAAACATGGATCTTCTAACTTTGGCTTTAAATCCTAAGAAGAGATAGGTACTATGTAAAAGAGTATTAAAAAGAAATAGAGAGTAAAGGTATATGTCGGGCAGATGCAGAAGAAAAGCAAGGGTCATGACATTAATGCTGGGCAAAGCTAAATTGTGAAGACAAAACAATAATGAAACAGGGTTACTCATCACGCTGAAGCATACCGTGCATAGGGTGATAGAACTACCATGAATTTGTGTGGCCTAAATGATTGAACATTGAAACATATAAAGCAAGAAGTGTAGGGAGTTAAAGACAAAATTGGTGAGTGCGGTGCTGGTGGGAGACGCGCCTGGACTTCTTGGCCCTTTACAGGTCATGTGGTAGACGTGAGTTGTTATTACTGTGAGCCAGTAGAGACTTTCAGGTGTGATGGCTGGAAAACAAATGCTCATGGTATAAGTTTTTAAACTTAATGTATAATAGTTTACAGAGGAAACAGATGTGATTTCCAAAAATTTGAAATAATTAGAAACCATATTCTCACATTATAATGCAATAAAAATAGAAATAAACACACAGGCAGAAACCAGGCATCCCTGCGAGTCCTTTGGGGCGAGAAGAGCTTCGTCGCTCAGGCAGGACATCCATGGAGGCAAGGACCGTAGGCTTCGTAGAAGCTTTATCTTCAACCTCTAGAACACTAGCGCTGAGTAGACGCAACAAATCTTGTTAAATGAATAAGAGCTAGTAATCCTAATAAATATGTTGAAAGCACTGTTCTAAGCATTGTACATTTATTATGTCACTCCTCACAGTCCCTGTTTGAATAAGGTGCTGTCCTCATCCCCATTTCACAGATGGGGGAATGGGAAGGGTGGGCTCAATCACTTGCCCCGGAATTGACAGCTGGCAAGTGGGAGACTGAGATTCAGGCCAGGCTGTTGGACTTGGCCGTGTTCTCACGTGCAGAACCACTGTTGCCTCCAAATGCATGAAAAAATGAGATAAGGTAATGGCTTACAGAGTTAACGTGTAAAGATTGTTATTAAATAAGAATGAAAAGAAATGATTTAAACACTAAAGAGGTAGAAAAGAACCAAAGTAAGTTGAAGAATTACTGTGTTCTTTAAAGACAAAAGCAGAAATGATTCAACTAAGGAAAGGAGAGAATGAAACCAAAGAGCAGGTTTTGGAAGGGGGTAGACAGCCCCTGAAGTGGGGAGAGTAAAGACAAGTAGACCTGGAGCCAGTGGGGTGGAAAAAGGTGAGAAATCATAGCGTGCAGGAAGTAGTAATCGTCGAAGGAAGGTAAATGCAAGCGTCTCGTGAATCTGAAGATGGCATTTGGTAAAATTCACTTTCCATTCCTGATTTGTAGTTTGTTTGCGTATTTGTTAACTTTTTGAAATAATTTCAAAAGCATGGAAAAGTTGGAAGAATGATGTAAAGAATTTAATCCGAATTTCACCCATTTGTCAACATTTTGCCACATTTGCTGCACATTTCTCTCATATACTCTATATGTTGTAACGAGCAGGCGGCCTTACCAGCCTCTCCTCTACCTTCAGGGCCCTGGACTCACCTCTTGTCCCCCTCGCCCCAGGCGGCTGTGAAAAGCAAAGTGCTGTGCCTCCCAGGCACATGATCTTCTCAGAAAGGAGGAGCCCCAGGGAAGGAGGAGGCAGCCCCTGGCACACAGCCTATCCCATGAGGGTTGTAATGTCCTTTCTTCTTGGTTGTATAAATCTTCACTATTTTGGCTGAGCTCAGTGGCTCATGCCTGTAATCTCAGCACTCTGGGAGGCCAAGGGGGGCCATGGTCGGGAGTTTGAGACCAGCCTGGCCAACATGGTGAAACCCCATCTCTACTAAAAATACAAAAATTAGCTGGGTGCGATGGCGGGTACCTGTAATCCCAGCTACTCGGGAGGCTGAGGCAGGAGAATCACTTGAACCTGGGAGGCAGAGGTTGCAGTGAGCCGAGATTGCATCACTGCACTCCAGCCTGGGCGACAGAGCAAGACTCTGTCAGAAAAGAAAAAACAAAAAAAAGACCGGGCAGTGGCTCATGCCTGTAATCCCAGCACTTTGGGAGGCTGAGGCAGGTGGATCATCTGAGGTCAGGAGTTCGAGACCAGCCTGGCCAACATGGTGAAACCCCATCTCTGCTAAAAATACGAAATTAGCTGGGCATGGTGGCACATGCCTGTAATCCCAGCTCCTTGGGAGGCTGAGGCAGGAGAATCACTTGAACCCAGGAGGCGGAGGTTGCAGTGAGCCAAGATCGCGCCATTGCACTCCAGCCTAGGCAACAAGAGCAGAACTCCATCTCAAAAAAAAAAAAAAAAAAAGCAAAAAAATCTTCACTGTTGGACGAGCTTGTTGATACCTCTAAACAGATTTTTTAAAATATATTTTCTCGGGCCAGGCGCGGTGGCTCAAGCCTGTAATCCCAGCACTTTGGGAGGCCGAGACGGGCGGATCACGAGGTCAGGAGATCGAGACCATCCTGGCTAATACGGTGAAACCCCGTCTCTACTAAAAAATACAAAAAACTAGCCGGGCGAGGTGGTGGGCGCCTGTAGTCCCAGCTACTTGGGAGGCTGAGGCAGGAGAATGGCGTAAACCCGGGGGGCGGAGCTTGCAGTGAGCTGAGATCCGGCCACTGCACTCCAGCCTGGGCAACAGAGTGAGACTCCGTCTCAAAATATATATATATATGTCTATATATATATTTTCTCAAGCCTTTCTTGTTGCCCACTGTGCGTGTTGACTGTAACCTATCCGGCCGTTACCAAAGCAGATTCCCTGGTAGTACAGAACACTCATTTCCAGGGTCGGGCATGGTGGCTCATGCCTGTAATCCCAGCACTTAGGGAGGCCAAAGCAGGCGGATTGCCTGAGTTCAGGAGTTCGAGACCAGCCTGGCCAACATGTTGAAACCCCGTCTCTACTGAAAAAATACAAAAAATTAACTGGGCGTGGTGGCCTGTACCTGTGATCCAGCTACTCAGGAGATTGAGTCAGGAGAATTGCTTGAACCCGGGAGGCGGACGTTGTAGTAAGCCAAGATCACCCCACTGCACTCCAGCCTGGGCAATGGAGCAAGACTCTGTCTCCAAAAAAAAAAAAAAAGAACACTCATTTCCAGAGTCAAGTTATGTGATCACAGGTGACACAGGGCCTGTAAGAACAGCCTGCAAGGACTTCCTGCCAGTCCTCTTCTTGCCCATCTGTGTCCCTACTCCACGGGCAGCTGTGGACACCCTGACCTGAGCCGGTAAGGCTTCACCAGTGTGCGCCTGGCTGCCTCCCTGCGTGTCCTCCGGCCCCGTGATCCCACATCCTGGAAAGTGTAAACTCTTCACAAAATTCCTTGTCTTTTTAGTGCGGTTTTAGAAGAGAGTAGACTCAGATAAATGTATTCTATCCTCCATCTGTAATCATAAAGCAAAGCGTTATTTGTGATGTAATATTTTTTAAAGAATGCCATGAGAAGCCCGACTTGATTTATTGAATCGTGGCACACATGTCAAGTGAAATTTCAAACAGTTGACGATGACATTACCTATTTGTTGGCGTGTGAAACATCCTGGACCCGGGGGTGTGGGTAGTGAACAGAGGAGCCCGTGAGGCCTGGCTCCCAGTGGCGCACTCGTCTGCACACACCCAGAGACGTCAGCAGTGTTCTCTCTGGGTTGGCCTTCCCTGTGTTGTTTGGATTTTTTTTTCTTTTTATTTTACAGTGAGCATGTATTATTTTTCTGAAAAGAAAATTCTTCAAAATAAGTTACACATGTTTACACATCACATTAACCATCAAATACTCAGTTGTTTCCTGTAAAGACCAATGGTCACCTATACACAGAGCGAAAGATTTCATTTATAGGTTTTTATATGGTCCTTCTTGTAGTGCCCACCTCGTACATTATTTTCCTGGATTAAAAAAAAAAAAAACGTATATCACATTATTCTCTTCTCTTTTCCTGTTTAGAGACCCTGTTGTATTTTCATTTTTTCCCCTCTCTGGGATTTGCTGCTGGCACTCGAGTTCCTGAAAGAAGCTTTCTCTATTCGTAGTCTCAAAAGAACCAGAAAGAACCTCGTTTTTCAGATGTGGAAACTGAGGCCCAAAAAGGTCAAGCAACTGGTCGCAGCTGGTTACAGTGTCTCTTGCCTTTTTCGTCTGCTTGCTACTTTCTGGTTTTTATCCTCTTACCCATGTGAGCTTCCAGCAACACCTGCTCTGCCTCACCAAAAAAAAAAAAAAGCTCCACTCCACCGGTCTTTTATAACCTATCAAACTTTAAGGATATTTTTCCATCCGGATCTAGTTATGCCACACATTGATAATACTAAGATGTCTGTGGACTCACCACACGGACTGGCTCCCCCATGACCTAGTGGGTACCTCTGTAATAATCGGATCTGGGGTTCATTCAGCCTCTTTCAGCCAACATTTAAGTAGTTCCTATTGCACTGCCCTGTTACAAGATCAAGAACAGCAAAGCACTATTGCTGTGCTGTTATCAGGGCATATGCATGATTGTGTTATGCAGAACCAGACATTGTCAAATTGAGATTCCGCCTTTCATTTGGTACAAATTTAGTTGCTGAGTGCAGTGCATTGGAGGCCTGCTCGGACGTGCCTGGAGAGGGTGAAAATGTTGCTTCCGTTAGTTGCTTCCGTTACCATCGGGACGGTAACAAGATTGAGTTATAGATGCTAGTTAGTCACTTGATACATGATTAACAAAAAACAAAAACAACATTTATTGAGGACACGCTATATTTCAGGGATTTTTCTAAGCACTGTACATCTCTTAATTCACATCAACGCCGGTAAAGACAATTATTCCCATTTTCTAGTTGAGAAAACTGAGGCCCAAAGAGATCATTTTCTGCCCAGGGTCACTAAGGTAGTCAGAGGTGGAGCTGGGATTCCAAGCCACAGGTTTCGGCTTCCTGCCCAAGTTCTTAACACCTTTGTTTTACTGCTGCTTCCTGTCTTCGAGGCTTTACAGATACTTGCTAAATGAAGGATTCAAAGTTAGAAATGAAAGGGGCAACTGTGCCTAGTAATGGCCATGAATGTTAAGTTTTTAGTTTAGCTATAAAACTTGGACCATAAAGAGCAAATCTTAGGAAGTACTGTATATAGAAAAGTAGAATCTAGAGGACAGCCTGTGGAGATTTCCCCAAATGCCACCACCTCTCAGATCACCAAACCGGCTTCCACATTGAAAGACATGGGGCCGGCTCGTTCCGCGTCCAGGCAGACACTTCCACTCTGCCTCCGGACACCAGGCTCCCTGCTGAGTGGTCAGTCCTCACCTGAGGAGGTGGGGCGAGGGAAGGGGGTTGCCCACGGTCACTGTGCTGTTCTTTTTGAAATGAAACCTTCCAGCCGCAGACACGAAAAGCCGTAGAGAGTAAGGCAGAGGATCGCCCGTGCTTCTGGGAGGCAGGGGAGGGAAGCACCTGTCAAAGGGGGCCCTTCGAGGCCAACTGGGGCGGTGGGGCCAGGTCAGGGAGCAGGGCTCCAGGGCCAGGTGGACAGCCAGGAGGCTGGAGTCATGCAGTCCCTCACAGGCCACCCAGGCTTAGTCTGGAAGGCAGGGAGCACCTCCTCCTTCAGAGACCACTGAGCTCTCAGCTCCCCATGGAGCTTCTTGGCACCTGATTTCTAGTGCCGCCTCTTGCGGCTGCTGTGAAGAGTCCATCTCATGGAGGTCCCCCAGAGCCCTCCTCATACCTGCAGGTTCCCCACAGCAAACCCTGCTGTGTCCAGAAAACAAATTCAGTGGCAGCACAGACGTATGGGTAGAAAAGGGTCCACTGTCTTTCAACACTTACCCGAACACTCGAATGTTCCTCATTTCCATGAATAATAAACGTATCAAATCTTTAGGTGACATATTCTTCTCTAGTGGAAAAACGAAACTTTTAGCTGGTGAACCTCTTGAATAACCTGCCAGCTGTATTACAGTCGTGTTACTTAGGGAGTGTGACTCGATGGACCCTTTGAGAAAGCAGTTGAAAGCCAAGGTTTCCAGGTGCAGCCTGCTCCCTCGAGTCCCCATGGAAACAGGAGGAGAGGGCGGGAGCGCCCGTGGGCTCTCAGTGGCTACTTTGCTTGTTGGTTTGTTTTCCCACTGTTGAGCGGCCACTGAGCATCCTGGGGAAAGGGGAGTGAGGAGCAAGCTGGGGTTCGGCCCCAACCGGGGTGCTCTGCGTGCACTCATCAGGTTCCCTGCCCAGGTGTGCTGGTGACAGGCATGAGGGTACTGTCCCGGGGAGCTGCATGTCACCGACAGTCACCACCCGAGGGGTGCCTGCTTATCGTCTATCCCCGAATCATCCTCCAGATCACAGATCTGTGTCCAGCCCTCCCCAGGTGCGGTCTGTCCCCTGATGGCAGCGTGGCTGTGGTGCCCGCTCACACCTGGCATGGCTAGACCAGCCTTAGCTCGGGAGGGCATGGGTGGGAGTGATGTGTCTTTTTTCTTTTTTCTTACTTTATTAAAATACTGAGTTTTATTTCACATATTTTTTTTAATCTCCCCACCATTTTCATGTCTGATCACTGCTACTACTATGTCCTGTCATAACATTCCATACGTACTTAAAACCAAGCAGAGAGTGGAGTTCCATCTTTAATAACTAAACAGGCATTTTGGGCTGGGCGTGGTGGCTCACCCCTGTAATCCCGGCACTTTGGTAGGCCAGGATGGAAAGATCGATTGAGCCCGGGAGTTCAAGACCAACCTGGGCAACATAGCAAGACTCTGTCTTCTACGAAAACAAATAAAAAGATTAGCTGGGAGTGGTGGCATGTGCCTGTGGTTCTAACTACTTGGAAGGCTGGGGTGGGAGGATCGCTTGAGCCCAGGAAGTTGAGGCTACAGTGAGCTGTGATCACACCACTGCACTCCCGTCTGGGTGACAGAGCAAGACCCTGTCTAAAACAAATGGGCATTTTGGACAATATATTCTTGATAATGGAACCTGGACAGCATTTACCAAACACTGTAGGGGAAGTTCTCATTCTGCATTATAAAAAGGACTGCCACATATCAACTGTTAGAGATAGGAAATAAGATGGAAAATTTTTAACTGTTTATTTTCTTAAAGAGACTTCCTGCCCTGCCAGAGATCTTCAATAGCCCCCAGTCAGTCATCCAGAAGCCATTCACGTAATTGATTATCTTGGCTTCTACTTTGAAAGAGAACCACCTTTTGTTATACTTGGCTGCATTTTTGCTTTAATGTCTTCTGCAGAACTAGGTTCTTCTGGTGTTTTAGGAGTATTTTCCTGTTTTTTGAAGGGTTCTTGACCTTTTCTTGACATTGGTGACTTGGAGTCTTTTCCATTCTGGTTTGATTTTTGTGCATGATTGACTAGAGTATCTCGTATAGGTTTCTTCACTGGAGATTTGTCCTCAGTTTCCTTCTCATCTTCATCATCATCATCTTCAGCAGCAGCAAACTGTACTTTTTTCTGCGGAACCTTGCTACCACCTCCAGGGGGAGATCGCTGTCCAGATATTCTGAAGAGTTTCACATCCTCCGGTCTCTCTGACTCTGCGTCTTCCTCCCCAGCTACTAAGTGCCATCCATTGATACACACGGGCCCTGAACCACACTTCACCCACAAGGCCACAGGTGGTGGTATTTCAGAGCCCAAGGGAAGCCCTTGGCTGTACTGATGTTTTCAAAGCCGTGTTACCTTAATCCACCTACCTTCATCGTTCATTGCCTCTGCTTCAACAATGCACAATTCATCCTTTGCGCCAGCCCCTACGACTGTTCTTAAAGAGAGCTGGTACTCATTTTCATCATCATCCATCTTAAAGTGGTCATCATATTTTTTTTTTTTTTTTTTTTTTTTGAGTTTATGGGCAGGTGAGGTGGAGGCTGGAACACAAAGTAGGTTAATACCAATACCAGGTAACTAATTCAGATATTAGAGAGTGGAGCGGTGGGTATGTGACAAGTTCGAGGAGGCTGGTAGCTTGCGGGAGGGGCCGGAGCGCTCTGGCACTGGTGTGTCTCTGTCTCACCTCCCCAGAGATTGGACACACGTGTACATGCACACAGTCCTGATACCGTGGTTTCTGGCATGTGACATGGTACCTGTGTTGCTCTGTAGCCCTGATCCCCAGGCTGCCTCTGCGAGGCTGGAGCTCCAGGAGCAGCCCAGGGCCCCGTAGTTCCTGGCACACAGGCCACATGCTCATTTGGTTGTGTCCTGCACCGACCCTCCCTGCTGCCATCCCCGGGCTGGACGTCATTTGCAGGAAGAGCCAAGCTTCAGCAAGAGTTCTTGTCTAGAAGGAAGCACTTGAACCTCCTCTGTCGGAGACATGGAGAAAGGAAGTAGAGAACATAAAAAGGGACTGAAAAAAATGTATGTGTATTTTCAGTGTATCTTTTTCACACCCTACACTGCTTTGTCTGCTGGTAAACACATTGAAGGTTCTGGAATCAATTTCAAGATGGAATTGAAAAGATATTATTACATCTTCTTATCAAATGTTAAGAGCTGTTACTTTTCCTGAGATGGTACCTGCTGTTGTTCTTTGGGTAAATGAGCTACTGCATTGCTGGAGCTTCTGGTCGCCAGGTGCAGTAATAGTATTAATATTCAGTGTTTCACCAGGCGTGCTGGTGGGAGTGGAAGGTGAAGCGACACGGGCTCCACAGAGGGTGTTGAGCCCTGAGTGAGTGTTCTCCACAAGGCTTGCTAGAACTAGAGTCCTATCAGGACATAATGCTGTGCTGGATTTATATCTTCATCCCTAAGAGTTTGTCTGACCTGTCTTAACTTTTCCCTGTTTAAAAAAGAAGCTGAATCTTCCAGTTCAGCTAACGCCGTTGAATTCCTCTTGTCCGCAGCCGGGGTGAAGGTTCATTCTGAATGTGCGTGTGTCCACAGGAGATTTTACAGACGAGGAGCCTGAGGCTGAGAATAATGTCATGACTTTGCCATGTTCTGATCTAGCGGAGTCTGAACCGGGAGTCCGTTTGCTCTTCCGCATGACTCCCTTTACCGAAAAATTCACTGAAGAGCTTTTCCGAGGAGCAGCCTCTGCTGGCCTTCGCCTGTTTCAGCCTGACCTCTCTCCATCCGGGCACCCCTCCACTCCACTCCACCCCACTCCACTCCACTCCACTCCACCCCACTGCACCGCACCCCACCCCACCCCACCCCACCCCACCCCACTCCACTCCACCCCACCCCACCCCACTCCACTCCACCGCACCCCACCCCACCCCACTCCACTCCACCCCACCCCACCCCACCCCACTCCACCCCACCCCACCCC
>NC_045439.1:4694382-4708512 GCF_002776525.5 Piliocolobus tephrosceles | reverse complement strand
TTACGCCATTCTCCTGCCTCAGCCTCCCGAGTAGCTGGGACTACAGGCGCCTGCCATCTCGCCCGGCTAGTTTTTTGTATTTTATAGTAGAGACGGGGTTTCACCGTGTAGACCAGGATGGTCTCGATCTCCTGACCTCGTGATCCGCCCGTCTCGGCCTCCCAAAGTGCTGGGATTACAGGCTTGAGCCACCGCGCCCGGCCAGAATTTGTATTTCTATTTATTATTTTATCCTCTTTAAATTTTTTTTAAAACGTATTTAGCATTAATATACTAGTGCCTTTTTATAGTTCAGAAGTAAAAATTTTGTCCATCCATGTGCAGGAAAATTCTCATGATGGGATGGAGTTGAAATATTGACAGAACCAAACTGGTGTCAGAATAGTTCTTGCTTATTGGCTAAGAAGGCCTCCCCGCCTGTCAGTGCTGGGATCAGGACAGCCCATGCTGATTGGCTAGGAAGGCCTTCCTCTATCAATGCTTCCTCTGTCATTCCTCTATCAATGACAGTATGTCCTGACTGGCTGAGATAGTCTTATCATCCTGCAGTTAGTTCCCTGTTGGTTTTTTTCAGCCCCCAGATCTCAGTCTTCTGAAGTGCCATACTTTACAGCCCATTCCTCAGTCAGTACCACCTGGAAACACCTCATTCAGTGCCATTACCACAATTTATTGTTTGACACTGAAATCCAGTTTTCTGTTAAGTTTTCTTGAAGTGTTGATATTTTATCTGCCTTTGAAACTAGTGCCCCATACACACACTTATTGGGGAGTCAGTGTGGCTTAGTGTAAAATGTTAAATCCAATTTTCAGTGAGCTCTTTGTTAAGTTACTGATTTTTTTTTCCAAAGCTGTATATTTCAGAATTGACTAGACTTCTTGACCTAAAATACTTTTATTTTCTTCTTTAGTATGTTTGCTTTGGAAAAAGATGAAAGTAATGTTCTTTGTTGTAGTTCAATCTACTGTGTCAGAGGTTGAGATCAACTTAATTGTTTTAACTTATTGTTGTTAACTCTTAACATTCAGAATTCACTGGCATGGCTACTGTGTAGTCAGCCTAAGGACTACAAAAGCCATGTGGGTTCCTGTCCCAGACTTGTGCCTGAAGAATAGTTATAGGCATAAACTGAGCAGAGAATATATACCCTAAAACCTTACCTGTTCAGACTAATGACACTTGGGGAATAGCTTTTTTTCTTTCTTTTTCTTTCATTAATTTTAACTCTCAATTACTTTGGAAGCCAACTCTAGCCCCAGAATCATAAAAATCTCTAATATTTTCTCCTATTACTTTCATAATTTTGTTGTGCACATTACATTTTATAATCATTTTTCTTTAAGTATGGATATGTAACAGTTGTACATATTTATGGAGTGTGTGATATTTAGATGGAAGCATAGAATCTGTAATGATCAAATCAGGGTAATTGGGGTTTCAATCGCCTCAAGCGTTTATCATTTCTTTGTGTTAGGATATTGCGGTTTTGTTTTGTCTTTTTTTTATGACGTGGGTTAGGGATAGAACTTCATTTTCTTTTAAATTTATTTTCTTCTAAAATTATTGAAAATTATTTCTCCCTCCATCATGTATTGAATATTTCATTTCCCCTGTTGCTTAATGCTTCCTTATTGTGTATTCATTTGATTGTATTATATGTTAGATTTATAAGTATATAAATTCTATATTAAGTTTAGTGTGTGGAAGATTTTCCTGTGTTTGAAAAAGTCTCTGATTCCCACTCTTTAACCTAAGAGGAAAGAGTCTACAAAGAATGACAAGACTCCTGTTGGCCTGGTTCAGGTCGAATGCCTGCCCTTGAACCAGGTGTGCTCCCCACCGCCTCTGCTTTGTATTTCACAGTAGCAGTGTGGGTTACTGGCACCACTTAGGATACTTAAAAGCCCTTGAGGCTGTTTTTATAGATGAAGTCATCATTGCCTCTCCTCTCCCTGTTATAATTGTTTCCTAACTTGATTCTCCTCCTGCTGTCTTAATTGTTTCCCACCCGAACCTCATGCCAGGCTCCAGAGTGTTGTCAGCCCCTGGGCTCCCTAAGCAGTAAGCAGACACTGACTGAGCATCCACCGTGGGCCAGATACGTTTTAGGGTGAGGAAACAGAATGGCGAACAAGACTTCTGCCCTCCTAAAGCTTTCATTTTCGTGTGGGAGACAACCATAAAATAAGCCAACCAATAATATATCATTTTAGATTATGGTAATGCCGTGAGTAAAAGTCATCCAGGTGAAACAGAGTTGCAACACTGGGCATGTGATTTCTGCCTTCTGCCCACGTGGGCGGGAAGAAGGCTCGGAGTGGAAACTTGGTGATGAATTAGACCGTCCCGTGAAGATGGAGGCACATGAGATGCTTGTCTGTGGTCACTGTGAGAGCAGGGGACAGTTCATTTCCTTTCCTCTCTGCTCTGAGTTCAGAAGAGTTGATGAGAAGTATAGTGAAAGAAGGAAGAACACAGGCGGTGGGGTGGTGCCTGGCCGTGGTTTGTGACCCTCTTGTCAAGAATTTAAGCAGCCTGTACAAGGCCTCTGTCCTTGTACAGGCTGCTTGTACAGTGCCTGGGCCTGGTGTGGCAGGTGGCAAAAGCCTGGGCCTCTTTGTGGTTCACGTCTGGTGAGAAGCTCTGCAGCTTAGAGCCCCTGTGTGCTCAGCGCTTAAGCAGCCTTTAGCCATGCCTGTTGTTCTGTTTGTTTCTTGTTGGGGGTGGGAGTGTGTATATTTTGGTCATAATATTTTTAGAGACATTAATTTCCACTTTTTTTGAAAAATCCAGAGCTTTATAGTTGTACTCCTAATGCTGCTACTTTTAAGTATCCTGCTTATTAGACTGGACTGCTAGATTTTTTATTTTTTAACAGATCTACTGATATATTATTCACATAGCTTAGAATTCACCCATTTAAAGTGTGTGAGTCAGTGATTTTTAATATGAGTATGGGATTGTACAGCCATTTTCACATCTGGTTTTAGAACTGTTTCATCCCCTCAGAAAGAAATCCTGTACTCATTAATAGTCACTGCCATTGTTCCCTCCTCCCTCACCCGCCTCTAGCCCTGAGCAACCACTGATTGACTTTTTGTCTCTATGGATTTGCCTGTTGTGGACATTTCATGTAAGTGGAATTACAGAATATGTACCCTTTGGTGTCGGCCTTCCTTCACTTAGCGTAATGTTGTCAAGGTCCATCCACATGCCAGTACCTCATTCCTTTTTATTGCCCTGTAATATTCCATTGTACAGATATACTACATTTTATTTATCCATGTATCTGTTGATGGACGCCGTATTATTTCCATTTGGGGGCTGTTAGGAATGACTGCTGTGAACACTGATACACAAGCTTTTGTATGAACGTGTGTTTTCATATCTCTTGGGCATATACCTAGGAGTCGAGTCGCTGGGTCATGTGGTAACTTGAACATTTTGAAGAACTACGAGACCGTTTTCACAATGGCTGCACCGTTTTATGTTCATATCAGCAGTGTACGGGGGTTCCAGTTTCTCCATCTCCTCAACACTTGCTATGATCTGTTTTATTGCAGCCGTCCTAGTGGGTATGAAGTGCACCTCGTTGTGGTTTTGATGTGCGTTTCCCGACAGCCAGTTATGCTGAGCAGCTCCTTGTGTGTTGTGTCTTTTTAGACATCATAGACTTTAGACCTAGAAATTAATGGAAACATACTGATCATCTAGCTTGACTCTTTTCTTTTCCAGATAAAAAAGCTTATTGGGTTCAGAGAGATGGAGGAGGGGGAGAGAGAGAGAGAAAGAGAGAGAGAGAGAGAGAGAGAGAGAGAGAAGCAATTCCCAGGGGAGCCAGCTCCTGGCATGCAGTTTCCAAGGTCTAAGTTATACCAGCTCCGTCATTAATTTCAGCCGTGTTTAAATATAATCAGCCACCTGTTTTTTTCAATTAAATTATCCAGTTAATCTGTTTCTCGGGCATGGACCTTCTTCTGATAGTCAAAACACCAGTAGCAAAACTAATTGTAGCTTTTAAAAAACTCAGTGTCGTGAAAGTAAAGCTGCTTTGTTAACAGTAACTAAAGAGTTAAGGTTAGGGGTTGCACCCTTTCAAAATCTGAAAAATTGACATATCTAGCAGTTTTTACATGATTTCAGAGGGTGCAAGCCTCCTAGAGCCTACAGTAGACCCCAGATTAGGAAATGTAGAGTCTCGAGTCTCTTATCTTCTTTTTTTTTTTTTTTTTTTTTTTTTTGAGACGGAGTCTCGCTCTGTCCCTCGGGCTAGAGTGCAGTGGCCGGATCTCAGCTCACTGCAAGCTCCGCCTCCCGGGTTTACGCCATTCTCCTGCCTCAGCCTCCCGAGTAGCTGGGACTACAGGCGCCAGCCACCTCGCCCGGCTAGCTTTTTTGTATTTTTTAGTAGAGACGGGGTTTCACCGTGTTAGCCAGGATGGTCTCAAACTCCTGACCTCGTGATCCGCCCGTCTCGGCCTCCCAAAGTGCTGGGATCACCGCCGGATCTCAGCTCACCACAAGCTCCACCTCCCAGGTTCACGCCATTCTCCTATTCTCCTGCCTCAGCCTCCAGAGTAGCTGGGACTACAGGCGCCTGCCACATCGCCCGGCTAGTTTTTTGTATTTTTTTTTTTAGTAGAGACGGGGTTTCACCGTGTTAGCCAGGATGGTCTCGATCTGCTGACCTCGTGATCCACCCGTCTCGGCCTCCCAAAGTGCTGGGATTACAGGCTTGGAGTCTCTTATCTTCTGAATCAGGGTTCTCATCCACGTCAGGGGATCCGAGATACCTGGTCTCCTCGAGAGCCTTTCAGAGGGTCTGTGATGTTAGAACTATTTCCATCATACTGCTAAGACTTTCATTGACTTTTTCACTGTGTTGAAATTTGCACCAATGGTGCAGAGGCAGTAGTAGGTACAACATCTTGCACCTTAGCAAGAAGCACAGTGGTGGCACCAAGCTGACAACCACACACCCAGTAGAAACAAAAACCGCCAGTTTCACTTAGGGGCCTAAATGAAGCAATAGAATAGATTAATTTTATTATTTCATGACCCTTGTGCACACATGGTCTTAGGACTCTATGATGAAATGTGAAGTTTTCATAAAACTCATCTGCTGCTGGTGCAATAGTCAGGAGGGAAAGTGCTTGTGCAATGGAGCTGTCGGCCGAACTTGCTGCTGTTTTCATGGAACACCGTTTTTACCTGAAAACTGACTGACAAACCAGTTATTCAGACTTTGAGTATTTGGCAGGCATCTTCTGAAAAAATAAGCAAAATGAGAAAGTCACTTTAAGGAAAATAACTGACAGCATTTGTTGTCAGTGATAAAATTTGAGCTTTCTAGGGAAGTTTTGTTTCATTTTGTTTTTAAAGATGCAGTCTTGCTCTGTCGCCCCAGCGGAGTACACTGGCATAGTCATAGCTCGCTGCAGCCTCGAACTCAAGTGATCCTGCCACCTCAGCCTCCTAAGTAGCTGGGACCACAGGCATGTACCACCATACCCAGCTGATTTTTTTTATTTTTTATAGACACAGGGTCTCCACTCTGTTGACCAGGCTGTTCTCGATCTCCTGTGCTCAAGCAATCCACCCGCCTCGGCCTCCCAAAGTGCTGGGATTATAGGCATGAACTATCACACCCAGCCAGAAATTTTGAATTTTGGAAAATTTATATGCAGCAGGGTGAGCTTCAGCCTCCCAAAGCTGCAGACACTCCTGCTGAGCCCAGTGGTGATGGGAATGAGCAGGATTTTTAATAGATACGATGAAGTGAGTCACCACTTGGAAGAGCCACATAACTCAGTGAACGAGTATTTTCCAAATGACTGGTAGAGGTTACAGAGTCATTTGTGGCAAGAGAGCCATTCAGAGTGCACAATCCAGCACTGGATTTGAATGTGAGAGTACAGACCCTCACTGATGGGTTTCAGCACCCATGCAGGAGCTCGCCCTAATAAACTACTACTGGTTGAATTTTGATGTAGACAATGAAAACACTGTGAGACAGATACTCCTTCCTTGTCAACTGCATTATCTGTGTGGGACCAGACTTTCATCCTGAATATCAACCTAAGCATTCTGAACACAGAAGCAGGTATGATAATCCAACATTTTTCTATTAAACCAGATGTTAAAGAGATTTACAGAAATGTAAAACAATGCCACTTTGCTCACTTATTTGTTTTGGAAAATACAGTTATCATGCATAAATATATGTCATTTATACTAAGACATGATATTTTTTCTTTTTTTTTTTTTAGATGAGGTCTTGCTCTGTTGCCCAGACTAGAGTGCAGCAGCATGGTCATTACTCACCGCAGACTCAAACTCCTGGGCTCAAGCAATCCTCCCCCTCCCCCTGCCTCAGCCTCACAAGCAGCTGAGTCTACACTACAAGTGTGTGCCACTACACCTAGCTGATTTTTTTTTAAGAGATGGAGTCTGGGCCAGGCGCAGTGGCTCACGCCTGTCATCCCAGCAGACTGGGAGGCCAAGGCAGGTGGATCACCTGAGATCAGGAGTTCAGGACCAACCTGGCCAACATGGTAAGACCCCGTCTCTACTAAAAATACAAAAATTAGCTGGGTTTGGTAGCGCACACTTGTAATCCCAGCTACTTGGGGGGCTGTGGCAGGAGAATCGCTTGAACTTGGAAAGCAGAGGTTGCAGTGAGCTGAGATTGAGCCACTGCACTCCAGCCTGGGCAACAGAGTGAGACTCTGTCTCAAAAAAAAAAAAAAAGAGATGGAGTCTGGTTACATTTCCTGAGTTGGTCTTGAACTCCTGGCCTCTAGTAATCATCCTGCCTCAGCCTCCCAAGTTGGAATTTTTTTTTTTAATTTCTCTGGTTTAATTTCTTTTCTTTTTTTTTTTTTTTTTTTTTTTTTTTTGAGGTGGAGTCTCGCTCTTTCGCCTGGACTGGAGTGCAGTGGCCGGATCTCAGCTCACTGAAAGCTCCGTCTCCCGGGTTTATGCCATTCTCCTGCCTCAGCCTCCCGAGTAGCTGGGATGACAGGCGCCCGCCACCTTGCCCGGCTAGTTTTTGTATTTTTTTAGTAGAGACGGGGTTTCACCGTGTTAGCCAGGATGGTCTCGATCTCCTGACCTCGTGATCCGCCCGTCTCGGCCTCCCAAAGTGCTGGGATTACAGGCTTGAGCCACCGTGCCCGGCCTGGTTTAATTTCTAATATGGCCAATATCAGTAGATACAATTCTTGTAAACAAAAGTTCTTTAGGATTTGTAACCGTTTTGAGGAGTTTAGTAGGGGTCTGAGACCAAAAAGTTTGAGAGCTATTTTTCTAAAACAGTACTACTCAAAGGCTGCAGCTTCAACAGCCTTTAAGCTTGTTAGAAATGCAGATTCTTGGCTGGGTGTGGTGGCTCACACCTGTAATCCCAGCACTTTGGGAGGCCAAGGCTGGCGGATCACCTGAGGTTGGGAGTTCTAAACCAGCCAGGTCAACATGGTGAAACCCCATTTCTACTAAAAATACAAAAAATTAGCCGGGTGTGGTGGCAGGGGCCTGTAATCCCAGCTACTTGGGAGATTGAGGTGGAAGAATCACCTGAACCCGGCAGTGGGAGGTTGCAGTGAACCAAGATCGCACCACTGCACTCCAGCCTGGGCGCGGCAGAGTGAGACTCCGTCTGAAAAAAAAAAAAAAAGACATGCAGATTCTTCGGGTCCACCCTAGACCTGTGGACTCTCTGGGGGTGTGTCGCAGTGCTGTGTGTTTTCACTGTTCTCCAGGTCATCCTCAGGCAAGCCAAAACTTTAAAAACTGTTTTGAATAACGTCCTGCATTGTCCCATCTTTGGATTGTCAATTCCCTCAGGGAACAACTTATTATACTCTTGCATTTCTTCCACTGAATTCAGCACACTGCCTTTTATAGACTCAATAAATATTCATTCGATATGAGGTTTTCTGCATAGACTTGGGCATTAAGACTAGTCTTCATAGTCATCAATGAAAATAACCTGAAGATCAGAAAAGGAATTGCTTGGATTGGTGGTTGAATGAGTCGGATGACTCAGAGTACTTCGCATTAGGGTGGACCTCTCTAGAATTACCCAAATCTATTGTGCTGGACCACTGAGAAGGCAGCCTGTTGTACTCACTCAATCATGCAAGAAATGTGTATTGCAGGCACCATGCTACCGCTTGGGGCTACCCCAAGGAAAAAAATAATATAGTCTCTACCTGTGTGATATCCACCCTTACTAGTCTGGGAGACAAGAAGAGGCAGCAGACGTTATGATATGAGGGCCAAGGACTGCAGTGGCGGTCAGTATAAGGTCTGGTAAGAACACAGGCCTAGGAGGCCTGATCCCTTGTCAGGGCGCCCCAGAGAAGTGGCATCTACACCAGCGGCCGACCATTCAGGACTAGCTGGCTCAGTGAAAGCTATATAGAGGAGGGAAGGGAAGGGGAGTGTTCCCAGCAGAAGAAACAGCTCCTCCAAGGCCCAAAGACTAGAGAAAGTAAGATGTGTTTGGGTTTGAGCCAAGCCTGGAGCTCCCGATTGGGTGGGGCTGGAGTCTAGATCCTGGGGAGCTTGACGGAAACTGAGGACTTGAGGTCACTGGGAGAGCTGGGACCACCCCATGTGCTCTGGCTGCAGTGTGAAGAATAGATGGGAATGGGTGTCAAAATAATGCATGAAGGGACCAGCTCAACATCTGTAGCATTTCAGGGGAGAGGTGGTGGAATGAGCCAAGCAGCTTTGGTGGCGGAGAGAAATGGGCAAATGCAGAGATGTTGAGAAGGTAGAAACACAATTCAGGGTGGATTTGGTTGAGATACTTGGAGAGAGGAACCAACATGCAGGTTTCTGACTTGAGCAAGTGGAATGCTGGTTCCAGGAAAGAGCATGGGCCCTGGTGTAGGAAAGGCCTGAGATGGGTCTTATCTGTTAACATTATTTAGAGCTCTTTGGGTTAACAGGGGCCAACACCCAATTTACTGTGGTTTACCCTCACAAGGGAGTTTACCAGGCAGACACTGGGTCACTCACACTTAGTCCACAGACCAAGGGACAGCTTTTCCTTCCATGTCCCACGTCCCCCGCTCTCTGTATGCAACCTTCCTTCTTTGGGGCATCCCCTATGACGCCAGAGGAAAGCATGGCCCTTGCTAGCTTGCCAGAAGAGGCCTGATGCCTCCTGTCCCCTGCCTGCCCTTGATCCCATTGCTGTAGCGAGGGAGGTGGGGTACTATGGTTGTGACTCAGACTGCGTCATGTGCCCACCAAACCACTCGACAGAGTCAAGGAGCAAGAATTCCCCAGAAGGGAGGGAGTTGTGTGCTTCTGGGCAGATTAGACGGTCGGGTCTACTCAGCTTTCATCCACTAACTGTGTTACTTTAGGTGAGCGGCTTGGTTCTGTAAGCTTCAGTTAGTGCTGCAAATAGCTGTAATGCTTCTGCCTTTCAGAGCAGCTAGGATGAAAGGGGAAACACATGGAAAGCTGGGTAGCCCCCGTGACAAAGTTGTCGGTGTCCTTGGAGGCGGGCCAGAAAGGGACAAGCCTCCAAGATTTCTCAGAACGCTTACCAGGGGGACGCCTCAATGCAGCCTTCTTTCTTCTTATTAGTACGGGACTTATTTCTAATTCTTGCTCCAGACTCTGATACCTTGAGGTTACTTAACTTTTCCTTTTTTTTTTTTTTTTTTTTTGAGACTGAGTCTCGCTGTGCCGCCAGGCTAGAGTGCGGTGGTGTAATCTCGGGTCACTGCAACCTCCCAGGTTCAAGTAATTCTCCTGCCTCAGCCTCCCAAGTAGCTGAGATTACAGGCACGCACCACCACACCCAGCTAATTTTTGTATTTTTAGTAGAGACAGGGTTTCACCACGCTGGCTATGATGGTCTCAAACTCCTGATCTCAGGTGATCCACCCACCTCAGTCTCCCAGCGTGCTGGGATTACAGGCATGGGCCACTGTGCCTGGCCTCTGTTTTCTTATTTAGAAGGTTATCGTGCTGTGGAACTACTTCATAGAGAGTTAGATTAGTTTAAATGGTGATTGGAAGATTAAAAATACATGGTCTGAAGTATGATTTCATGTTTGTAACATATAAATAAATTCATGAAAATAAAATCAAACTTAGGGAGAGAAAGCAACTTGTGAAATACTCTACAGAGTACAGTGACCCAGCCCTGCAGCACCGTCCACACTGCAGATCGATTTGGTTCCATTTTATCAATAGATTTGTAAAGTAAAGCTGAAGGCCTGGCCAACATGGTGAAACCCCGTCTCTACTAAAATACAAAAATTAGCTGGGCGTGGGGTCGTGCACCCCACGCCCAGCTACTCGGGACTACCCGAGTAATCCCAGCTACTCAGGAGACTGAGGCAGGGAATCGCTCGAACCCTGGAGGCAGAGGTCGCAATGAGCCAAGATCACGCTACTGCACTCCAGCCCGATGACAGAGCAAGACTCCATCTAAAATAAATAAATAAATAATAAAGCTGAAGGAATATAGTACAAACTGTTAATAGTAGGTGCCTTTGGGTGGTATGTGAACTTTCCCTTTTACTATACACTTTTGCAATTAAAAAAAAAAAAAAAAAATCTCAGTGGGACAGGCACAGTGGCCCATGCCTATAATCCCAGCACTTTGGAAGGCCAGGGCAGGAGGATCACTTGAGGTCAGGAGTTGGAGACCATCCTGGGCAATGTAGCAAGATCTTGTGTCTACAAAAAAAAATTTTAGGCCAGGCACAGTGTCTCACACCTGTAATCCCAGCACTTTGGGAGGCTGAAACAGACAGATCATCTGCAGTTAGGAGTTCGAGACCAGCCTGGCCAACACGGTGAAACCATGTCTCTACTAAAAATACAAAAATTAGCCAGGCGTGGTGGCACACGCCTGTAATCTTAGCTACTCAGGAGGCTGAGGCAGGAGAATCGCTTTAACCCGGCAGGCAGAGGTTGCAGTGAGCTGAGATCATGCCTCTGTATTCCAGTCTGGGTGACAGAGCGAGACTGTCTCAAAAAAAAGAAAAGTTGTCAATAGCTGGGTGTGGTGGGCACACCTGCGCCTGTATGCCTAGCTACTCAGGGCTGAGGCGGGAGGCTTGTTTGAGCCCAGGAGCTTAAGGCTGCAATGAGGTATGATTGTGCCACTGCACTCCTACCTGGACAACAGAGCAAGACTCTGCCTCAAAAAAAAAAAAAAATTAAGAGTTATGTACCACATTTGTCATCAAAAACCAGTAAAGATATTTTTCTTTCTTAAAAACAAGCGGCCAGGCGCGGTGGCTCACGCCTGTAATCCCAGCACTTTGGGAAGCCGAGGCAGGTGGATCACCTGAGGTCAGGAGTTCAAGACCAGCCTGACCAATATGGTGAACTCTCATCTCTACTAAAAATATGAAAATCAGCCAGGCATGGTAGTGGGCACCTGTAGTCCTAGCTACTCAGGAGGCTGAGGCAGGAGGATTGCTTGAACCCGGGAGGTGGAGGTTGCAGTGAGCTGAGATCGCACCACTGCACTCCAGCCTGGGCAACAGAGCGAAACTCTGTCAAAAAAAAATAATTAATTAATTAAAAACATAAAATATAAACAAGCTATCTGTATGTAATCGTAGTACTGTTTTTATCAGGACTCTTGTGAGTTTCCAGGGAAAACTCGTTCATATTATTTTAATCCGCACTGTCTGTAAGTGATTTGATGTTGACTTACACGTTTTATGAGCATGAGAGTGTTCTTAGAATCTCTTGGCCGGGTCCTGGGGGAGGTCTCACACCCTGTCCCCGAGATCGGCGTCCTGTGCTTCACTTAGGGGCTGATGTAGAGCACGTTCCTCCTTCTATTTTTATAGCTGATATTTACAGTGTGTTCTGGAAAGTTTTACTTGCTGTAAGGGTGATGATAGTTTGGGAGAGGAAAGAATGTGTTGAATTAAAAGGGATAGTGTATTGACCAATGGAGTTTCAGTCAACAAATTTATTTCAAGTGAGGTTTTAAATCATGCATTCCCAAGTACTTTTTGAAATCCAGAGAATGATTTTTCCACTTTAAATATCAGTAAGCTGTTTTTGTTTTTTTGTTTTGTTTTTTGTTCTTTTTTGAGACGGAATCTCGCTCTGTCGCCCAGGCTGGAGTGCAGTGGCCGGATCTCAGCTCACTGCAAGCTCCGCCTCCCGGGTTCACACCATTCTCCTGCCTCAGCCTCCCGAGTAGCTGGGACTACAGGCGCCCGCCACCTCGCCTGGCTAGTTTTTTGTATTTTTAGTAGAGATGGGTTTTCACCGTGTTAGCCAGGATGGTCTCGATCTCCTGACCTCGTGATCCGCCTGTCTCGGCCTCCCAAAGTAAGCCGTTTTTTAGAGGTTTGTTTGTTCTTATGATTTTGAGATTTTCCTTTGACGTTTTTAAATTATAAAAGAAATACATGCTTATGTGATAACAAATGAAACAAATATGAAAACATTTTAAAAAGTTAATCTTTTTCCTACTTCACCCCTCCCCAGTTCTAGCCATCTCTACCGCCAGTCAACCAATTCATGTTTATTGTATTTTCAGAAGGCTACTGAGAAACTTTTGGGATGATGAGTATGTTCATTATCTGATTTATATGATTGTTTCACAGGTATATGCATATGTTAAATATCAAATTGTACACTTTAAATATGCACAGTTAATTGTATATAAATTATATCTCAGTAAAGCTGGGCGTTTTCAGATGTCCAAAGTTGTTAGGTATTTCTTTTGGTCTAGGGGTGCAGTGAAGAAATTACTAACACACCAAGGGCATTGTGAACCAAGATGTTTTGGGAACTTATGACCTAGTGAATATCTTTCCATAACTTTTTTAAAATTAATTTTTAATTTACATATAGTGAAATTCACTCTTTTTTGTGGCCAGTTCTCAGAACTTTGGTAAATGTATATAGTCACTTCTTCTCCACCACAGTCAGGATATAGAATAGTTTCTTTTGTTTTTGCTTGTTTGTTTTGAGACGGAGTCTCTGTCGCCCAGGCTGGAGTGCAGTGGCACAATATCAGCTCACTGCAAGCTCCGCCTCCCAGGTTCAAGTGATTCTTCTGCCTCCGCCTCCGAGTAGAACAGTTTCTTTAACCTCCAGAAACGTGGCTTTCTGCCCACTTTGTAGTCAGAGCTTTCCCCGTCCTTTATCTTTGCCCCTCACTAGTCTGTTCTCTTCACATCATTTTGTCTTTTCCAGAATGGAAACTCCATGGAAATGGATTCAGTGTGTAGCCTTTGGGTCTAGCTTCTTTCGCTTAGCATGATACGTTGGACATTCATCCATGTTGTCACACAGTTTGTTCCTTTTCCTTCTCAGTGTTGTCTCATTATATAGAAATAACACCGTTTGTTTATCCATGTCCTAGTTGCGGGATATTTGAGGTGTTTCCAGTTTGGGGCAATAAAACTGTTATAAATATTTATATACAGATTTTAGACTTAAGCTTTTATTTAACTTGGATAAACATAGGGATGCAATCGCTAGGTGAATGCTAAGTGTGTGTTGAGCTTTCTAAGGAAGTGCCAAAACGTTTTCCAAAGTGGCTGCCGTGTGATTCCCCCAGCAGTGCGGGAGTTCTCGTGCCTGCTGTATCTTTGGCAGTATTCGGTGTCAGCAGTCCTTTTATCTCATTTTGATTTTAATTTGCATTTCCCTAATGGCTAATGATGCCAGGCTTTTTTGTTTGTTTGTCTCTTTGTTTTTTGGAGACAGGATCTCGCTCTGGCAGCCAGACTGGAGTGCAGCAGCTCGATCATGGCTCACTTCAGCCTCTACCTCCCAGGCTCAGGTGATCTTCTCACCTCAGCCTCCTGAGTAGCTGGGACTATAGGCGCCCACCACCACACCCACCTCATTTTTGTATTTTTAGTAGAGACAAGGTCTCACTGTGTTGTCCAAGCTGGTTTCGAATTCCTGAGCTCGAGTGATCCCCGTGCCTCAGCCTATGAAAGTGCTGGGATTCCAGGTGTGAGCCACCACACCTGGCCCAAGCATTTTTTCCCTGTGCTTTTTGTCATCTGTATATCTTCATTGATGAAGTGTCTGTTCAAATCGTTTGCCTGTTTTTTAACTGGGCTTTCTTTTTTTTTTTTTTTTTTTTTTTTTTTTTTTTTTTTTTT